>NW_027096619.1:0-60000 GCF_019320115.1 Miscanthus floridulus | reverse complement strand
CCAACATAACTATCACGACGTAAGTGACCACGGACGGTTGACCCCACCACGGACGGTTGACCCACCAAACTGACCATGACCAGGCGAGACCAGCTACATATATGTGGTAAAGCCAGACAAGTAAAAGGAAGCTTTAGGAATAGGGTTTTGGCCTCCTTGTAATCTACTTTCAGTCCCGTGGAAAGAGATAATGTATGACATAGTGAGTTTAACAATGGCCTGGATCTCCTTCGGTAATATTAATTAGGAATGTATCATCTACACTTTATTTTATTAGGAAGTCATTTTCCTAGATGAGACAATTGGATAATTGGAGGCAAGGGAGGACACAAAAGTCCATGCCTAGATCCTTTATTGATAACACTTTGAGAGAGAGAGAGGATCCTTTTGCCTCACTCCTCTCTTGAAAATTGAAAGATTTCCTTGTAACTCCAATATGATGAGCCAAGGAAGTTTGAATATTTGACAAAATGTTTTCCACCCATTTAAACCACAGCTATCATGAAAGGCCATCACTACTACAACAATGATTTCTGGAGACCCCAATAACTAGTTTACAGGGTTATTTTGCCAATCGTGCCTAGAGATACCCAGCTAGGACCAAGCTCCTAGACCGTCCTTGAAAATTGATTTGGGCGGCTCACATAAGAAAGCAGCCCCTAGAAATAGTCCCAACATATATCTTCTTCCATCTATGATTGCTCCATTCCAACCGGACCACCTCTATTATTGAGCTCACTTAACAAAACCTATGCAAAATAAGTAATCCATCTAGATGTGAACTAAAGTTTTGCGAAGTGTGTTGTTGGCTCTACTGCAAAAGATTTATGCAACCTAGGTTCTAATCCTATCAATTAGCCTAAAAGGCTAAACTAGAAAATATAGTAAAGCGGAGGCTTAATTGAGGTAGTCCCAACACTTTAAACTAGACATTTTTTTGGAAAAGTGATGTAGATTCTGTGCACTCACTGGAAATTCTGGTCGGGTCATCAAAGAAACACTACAGGAATCGGCCTCTTTGCCGACTGCCGAAAGCAGTCGGCAAAGGCTGAAAAACGGTCGGCAAAGGCTTTGCCGACCGTTTTTCGCCTAGGCAGTCGGCAAAGGGGTGCCGGGAGAGAAGATGTCGGGAAAGAATTCTTTTCCGACTGCCTTCCGGACAGCAGTCGGTAAAGGCTTCCCCGACGGCCGTATAACCAGTCGGTAAAGACTCCGTCGCCGTCCCGTCCCGTCTCCTTTGCCGACCGCCTTCCTGGCAGTCGGCAAAGGCTTTCCCGACTGCCAGGAGAAAAGCAGTCGGCAAAGGCTTTCCCGACTGCCAGGAGAAAAGCAGTCGGCAAAGGATTTCCCGACTGCCAGGGGAAAATCAGTCGGGAAAGCCTTTGCCGACTGCTTTTCTCCTGGCAGTCGAAAAAGGCTTTCCCGACTGCTTTTCTCCTGGCAGTCGGCAAAGGCTTTGCCGACTGCCAGGAAGGCGGTCGGCAAACCTGGTTTTGCAGGCTGTGGTGCCCAGCTTTGCTGACTGCCAGGGCAGTCGGCAAAGCTGGAAATTTTTTTTTTCTCTTTTCTCTCCTGTTTTTTCATATACATATCACACTTTAAAGTACACAGATCACACATTTATATATATAAGCCAAATGCACGCATATATAACACGAATTCACATATAGATCACATCCAAGCATCCATAAGCATTAATATCCATACAGTCCACAGATCATCGAAACATAAAAAACAAGTGCGCAAGTCCAACATCAAACCAAAAGAACTTCACTCCTCGTGCGACCCACGGTCCCTATGCTCATCCTGAACTGAAGGCCACGAAGACCATGAGGACTGGCCTTGCTGGAGCGGCGCCGACGTGTAGCGGTGCTCCCACCCGGTGTGCGCGTGGTGGGTATGTGGCAGAGGGTAGCTCACCGCCGCTCCGGTCCCGTACTGTGGAGGCCGAGGAAGACCGCCACCCGGAGGCCCGAAGTATGTCGGAGGCGAAATAACCTGCCACCCAGGAGAACGTCCATCTAGAGGAGTCGGGTTCGAACCCGCTGACATTGACTGCACAAAGTAGACATGATCTCATTAGTAGCTACACAGACCTCGTGAAAACAATGGAGACCAATATATATACTCACCGTACTCCCCGTAGGGTCAATAGGTGCTGGACCGAACATCGTGGCGGGTAAAGGAGGCATGACAGCACCAGGGATCTGAATGCTCTGAATGTAGCTGGCAAAGTCCTGCCTCCAGCGCAAAGCCTCCTGCCGATGGGCCTCCTCTCTGGCCGCTATCTCCCGCCGATGGGCCTCCTCTCGGGCCTCTGTCGCGGCCCGCAGCTCGGCCAGCTCGGACTGCAATGTCACACCCAGGTAATTAGGTACATATGTAAAACCAATTAACGAGGAATGGAACTGAAGGTACCTGAACCGCTGCCAACGTGGACGGCTGCCGACGGCGTATGGGGACGTCAGAGGTCGTGCTGGTGGACCTACGAATCTGACGAAGGCTAGGAACGTTGGTCGGATCGATTGCGTTGTTGGCAATCGAGTACTGGCCGTGCGGTTTCCCTCCTCCCGTCCTCATCACGAGGTCTGTGTCCAGGGGCTGCTGGGTTGGATCGTAGTCCGGACCATAGCGCTGGCGAGCCGCCTCGGTGTACCGGGCCATCTTTTCATAGACGTTCGGGTTGGTGTACGCCTCGGGCCCATCTGCCGAGCTGAAGACGTTGTTCGGATCAGACGCTTTGCCCTTGTTCGACAAAGCGTAGCCCTCGTACAAGTTGATGACCTGCCCGTCATGGTAGCGGGACTGCAAGGAACACACAAGGACGATTACACGTAATGAGATAGAATAAATAAATAAATAAATAAATAAATCGACAGAAGCTTACCCATGCGTCACAGTACTGTCCGAGGGAGCGGCTCCCTTGGTGGTGTGCCAGCCCTTGCCTCATCTTGGCACGTTCACTTCGACTGCGACGCTCCTCATACGACTCCGGCGTTCTCCAGGCGTCCACAATGGCCTCCCAGCAGTCCATGTATGTTTTGCACCATTCAGCAGGAAACTACATGACATGGCAGAAGATGAATCAGTAGTAACGTCTTCTACTTCATTTGCATGGAAGGAATCATAAGCAATGTTCCTTAATTACCTGCATGTAGATGTCCTTGGCAACGTCGGTCTCAGGGTAGTGGAGCATCTTCTTAGCGTCCGCGGGTGGCAGCCTCTCAAGCTTCACGTCAGCGTAGTAGGTGACGAGGACTTGGACGTGCGCCTCGTAGTACATGTCCTTCACCCGCGCCATGGCGGCCCGGTCCTGCACCACCGACGCCCGGTCCTCGTACCCCTCGTCACATGTGAACCAGTCCTACATGTTTCATTAGTTCAAAAACGTCCAGCGAATGTGTATCGACAAAGCAGTGCAATAAGAACTCACCCAAAACTCCATCTTGATCTTTGTCGCGATGGGGACCTCGTGTGCGTCCTTGACTTTGTAGAAGTCCGACCAATGCCAAGGCACCACCTTGGTCCCGTCGTCGAGTTCGATAAGGCCAGGGTAGTGCTTCTTAATCAGGAGGCCCAGCATGCCATTCGGACTGCGTGCACCACCCCCGCTCACAATCTGCCAGCCTCTGCACAAGTCAGTAAGAAGAATTGTTAGTCTGAAGTTTTAATGTTAAACATGTCATATGAATAAGTCGTAAAAACATAAATGGTTACTTACTTAGAACCTTCAGGTCGAATCACAGGACGGTGCTCCAAGGCGATCGTCGCTCTAGGGAGACGTGTGATCCCACGCTGGTAGACCTTGCGCGAACCTGAGGAAGTCGAATCCCCTGGTGTCTCCTCCTCCCCCTCCTCCTCCTCCCCCTCCTCCTCCTCGCTGTCGTCTCCGGTCTCCTGCACGAAGGAGCTTCTGTGACGTGTACTCATTCTTCGGCAGCTCGTGACCCTCCGGAAGCATTTCCCCAAATATTTGCAACATGAGATTAAAGCCTTCCCGACTCATGTTCAACTGCGACTTCAACCCCATTAGACGTCCCATGCATTCCAGTTGCGACAGTGTTGTATACTTGTGAAGTGGCTTCTTTGCCGACTCCATCATTTCATAGAACGCCTTTGCGGTTTCCTCTGGATCCTCCTCCACCAATCTTTCATTGCCACGTGCCTCGTTGAAGTCTACAATCATGTCATCCACCCCGGCATCGCCATCAAACTTCTCGAGCTCTGCTCTCACCTCCTCTCTAATACGGGCTTTTTCACCATGGAAGATCCACGTCTTGTAATCTTCCACATAGCCGTTTCTGTACAGATCTTTCCAAATCTCATCCTTTATTTTTCTTTTTGAGTTCTTACAACTCCTACAGGGACACGGCATCCGAATCGACCCTCTAGCAGCCGGGCCAAATGCTTGGTCTAGGAAATTAGAGGTCCCCCTAACCCAATCCTCGTCCTTTCTTGCAAAGCCCGTGTACATCCAATCACGGTTAGCCATTCTCTGTAATACATATGCATAAGCAAGTAGTAAAACCAGGCATTGCATCTACATGGCGTTCCTACCTGCTAATAGGTGAAGGATAGGTCCTAATCCCACCCGCGGATGCGTAGATGGGTTAGCTTCCATGCATGCCCACGTCCGAATCGGAATTTCGGCAGCACCTCCCCGCTGTTCTCCAGATACACGTCCCCGTAGGGAGTGTGTGTATCCGGAGAACAACCGGGAGGTGCAACCGAAACTACGACTCAGACATGAGCAAGACATGGAAGCTAACCCATCTACGCATCCGTGGGCTGTCCAAAAAACGTGGACAATCCGAAACAGATACGGTTGGAAGTACTACTTCCAACTGTATCAATTTCGGACGGGAGACACCTAACTTGGTGACGCGACCTAGACCATGATACGGGAAGAGGGGTTATACCTAAGGTGCCGAGGTGACGCTGTGCAGGCCGACGACCAAGGCACGGGGCTACTTCGGATCCGCGCTTTTCTGAAACACAACAAAACAATATAAGTACAAATTTTCGGCAGAACCTCCCTTGTACGGAGAGGTTTCCAGAACCTGCAAAAAGAATTCAACATCACATACACGGCTCGATGGCCGACATCACATACACGGCTCGATGGCCGACATCACATACACGGCTCGATGGCCGACATCACATACACGGCTCGATGGCCGACATCACATACACGTTGACTGAACACATTCCTCACACAGCTCGTTGACTGAACACTTGTTTTCGTCTCAAAATTCAGCACGGTTCTAAGAGGGTGGGGGGCGCTAAATAATAGAAGGCTAAAAATGCAACTAGCCGTATACTAATAGATATTAACAAATAACATAAATGATGATATCTATTCAAAGTGCTCTTATGCCCTACAAGCTACAATATGACTGAATCACTAAATATTCAAAATCGAAAATAGAAGCTGATCTGGATCTCAGTAAAACAGTAGGCAGTAGCTCACCGAGATGTGCAGCTGCAGCAGAGATGACAGATGCAGGACTGCAGGAGCCAGGAGCAGGGGGGGCAGCCGGCCAGTCGGGAGCAGGAGCCTGGGCGTGGCCGCCGGCCGGGCCACGGCGGAGGGCAGCCGGCTTGGCCGCTTGGGGAGGAGACCAAGAGAAGGCAAGGAGGAGAACGGGCGGCGCCGCAGCGGGCAGCGACAGGGAGAGCCCGGAGGACGAGCGCCGGAGGCCGGACGGAGTAGCTGGGAGGGGAGATGGCCGGCGGGAGGGGGGGTCTGGCCGGGCGCAGGGGGGACGAGGCCGGGGCAGGGCGGCGCTGCCGGCCGCGGCTGGCCACGGCGGGGCGGGGCAGCGAGATGAAGAGACTGAGTACATACTGCGGCAGAGACGGCCGGAGGAGGCCGAGGGGAGGGCCGGCGCGGACGGGGGGAAAGCGGAGGGGCGGGGAAGCGGCTGCTGCGGACCGGCGCGCGGGCGCCGGGCGCGGTCCGGATCTGGCCGCGGCCGCCGCCGCGGAGGGCGGCGTAGGGCGGGCGCGCGGGCCACGCGGGGGCCGCGGCGGCCGCGGTGAAGGCGGGGGTCGCGGGGGCGGGCGCGCGGGTCGCGGGGTGGGTGGGCGGGGGTGTGAGTGGATAGGTTATCCCTTCCTTTTTTTTATTTTTTTAAAACAAACAGAGCCTTTCCCGACTGCCGTTAATTAAAGGCCGGCAGTCGGCAAATGCTTTACCGACTGCATACAGTCGGCAAATCCTTTGCCGACTGCCCTCCCCCACGGCAGTCGGCAAAGATTTTTTTTTTTTTGGTTTTTTGGTTCCAATTTTTTTCCTATGGGCTAAACATATTGTTTCAAGTACAATGTACAAATTTGGGACCCCTTTTGATGATATTTTGCTATATTTTATACAATTATTTTATTTCCTTGCATTTTCTCGCATAGTCCAAATTTAAACTGCAGGTGCATAAAATAATCAAACGCAGCCATTCGAAAAATAATATTCATGTTGAAGAGTGTATTTTTAGACCATGTACATGAGCCCACCCAAAAATTAGAAGGTCTTGTCCACGCGAGA
Organism: Miscanthus floridulus; assembly: GCF_019320115.1. Classification (NCBI taxonomy): domain Eukaryota; kingdom Viridiplantae; phylum Streptophyta; class Magnoliopsida; order Poales; family Poaceae; genus Miscanthus; species Miscanthus floridulus. Next base: position 53,459 of record NW_027096619.1, on the reverse strand, counting down.
TGACAATCCCGGTGCGGTAGAAGTATTTTTCAATTATAAAAAATTCAAACGTAGTCTGAAAATCACGAAACTTGGCAAGACATCATGATATCGTATGTGGAGACTATGGTAAAAAATTGAAAATGTTTCGAATAAGTTTCGTCGTCTGATGTCCAAAACTCTGATATCTCACATGTGATCACATATGATATCACATGTGAGATATGGGAGTTTTGGACATCAGATGACGCAACTTGCTCCAAACATCGTCAAATTTTTATCATGGTATCCGCATATGATAACATGACACCTCGCCAAGTTTCGTGATTTTCAGACTTCGTTTGGATTTTTTATAATTAAAAATACTAATACCGCATCGGGATGGTCATCTGTCGTGGACAAGACCTTCAATTTTTTGAGTGGGTTCATGTACATGGCCTAAAAATACACTCTTCAACATGAATATTATTTTTTGAACGGCTGCGTTTCATTATTTCATGCACCTGCAGTTCAAATTTGGACTATGCGAGAAAATGCAAGGAAATAAAATAATTGAATGAAATATAGCAAAATATCATAAAAAGGTCCCAAATTTGAACATGAGATTTCAAACAATATGTACTGCCCACAGAAAAAAACTGGGATAAAAAATAATAACAATAAAAAAATCTTTGCCGACTGCCGTGGTACGGCAGTCGGCAAAGACTTACTCTTTGCCGACTGCCTAAAATGGCAGTCGGGAAAGAGCTTCTTTGCCGACTGCCTTTCATTGGCAGTCGGCAAAGAGGGCAGGCCTTTGCCGACTGCTAACGGAGGGCAGTCGGCAAAGCCGACGGCCCAGAATTCCGTCCCGTCCGACCACTTTTGCCGACAGTCTGTCTTTGCCGACTGTCTTTTGCAGTCGGCAAAGGCCTCTTTACCGACTGCCAGCCTTTGCCGACTGCCTTGGAGAGGCTTTGCCGACTGCAAGGCTCTTTGCCGACTGCCAGAGAAAAACAGTCGGCAAAGAGCCCCTTTGCCGACTGCCTGGAGAAAGGCAGTCGGGAAAGAGACTGGCAGTCGGCAAAGCCTGATTTTCCTGTAGTGAAATCCAGTGCCTCTCCAAAGACTAGCCATTGGAATTTGAATGTTGTCGATCGTTGGCTCACCCTTTTCTCCGTTGCTTTTTTTCGGTGCATCACCAAACTTCTTCGGTGAGCACGCTGTGCTCTCGGCTTTCTTCTAAGCATCACTGGACTAGCCATTCCTCCAGTGGTTATTCCGGTGCCCTATTTTCCTCTCTGAATACTATCTGTTGAAGACCCTATTCTCTGGTGCTTCAATCTCTTCAGTCACCAGACTTCTTTGGTGAGACGTTGAACTTATATGCAGAACAGTATCACCCTTGACGCTTTCTCCGGTGCTTTGTGGTGGGCATCACCATACTTTTCTGGTAGGACAATAGGCCTAGCTTGTTTTCTTTCGCATTTCTCGTGCATCTTCAACTGGGCTTGTTCTTCATGGTGTCTTGGATTTCTCGAAAGTCTTCTAGATCTTCTAAGTAGCTCCTAATGTCTTGCTTGAGGTGTTGATCACTCCGATCTCCATGCTTCCTAAGTCCAAGCCAACCTTGCATCCATTTGAATTTAACCTTGTATACTAGCAAACATCATTTGTCCAAATGGTCATGTTGTTACTCAAACACCAAAGTTACATAATGGCCCGTGAGAGGTGCCCTTACACTCTGGTGGCTTATGGCAGGCCCAGTGTTAATGGCGGCATTTGTAATGATGATTGTGTTTACTGACCACCAGTTGACTCATTTTCCAGTAGCGGTTCTTGGCCGTGAGCCCTAAACTACATTGCAGTGGCGCCTTCTTTTTGTACTTCTTAAAAGTTACTTGGTGTCGATGGACACCATTTCTATAATAGTTATTGATGATAGATAAATCCAAGTGAAACTCTTCCATATTGGGAGGATTAAATATTTCTTGATTTCAACTAGTGACTGTTGAGAGATCATTACTACTATCTTTGTTTCTTGTTGTTTTTGTTTGTATTATGTAAACAAAGGGATAACTATTTGTTGTTGAGATTATGTGCTGTCAACTAGAGATAATAACTATAGTTGGCTCAAGTCATGACACCATCTATATAGGCACATTGAAGTATATATAGAGTTGTCTCACACATGAATCTGAGCTCTTATTTCTTTAATAATCATTGCTTGGAAGCATAATTACATATACTTAATTTAAGACCTATATCTCATATGTTATCCCAACCTTTAGTAGTTGACCACGTGGAATTGATAGCATCTTCTCACCATTCCTTGAATTTTTCCTTAGGAAGCTATACACATAGTTCACAATTATCTTCTTTAGCAGATTTGAGTGAGGCTTGGCTACCACTTCAGTCTCCCCAAGAATATAAACTACACCATTGTCTACCTCACGTTCGACCATCTTTTGGTCTTCTTCAATCTTTATCATCTCCTCCATATTTAGTTTTCCTGTCTGTTATGAAAATAGGCATATAATTAACACACCACACACCATTGAACATATGAGACATAGAAATGATATAGTAAGAATAACTTGTAAATGACAAAACAATTCATGTATCAATGAATCACCTGAAGATGTGTTAGGATATTGCTCATACCAACCGGATGCATTGTGAGCTCCGAAAAGGACTGAATCGGCGTAAGCATTTCCTCAGCATAGATGGCATGTCCAGAGGACTTCTCCCTTGAAAAACTGTCAATACGAGCGCTATAATTGCTAATCCTCAATGGGTCACCTAATGCATAGAGGTTGATGTCCCTGATATAGTATTGGAGGTACTCAACTAAGATTTTGACAAATTCAGTGGCCATTTCAAGCGTGTCAAGGTACCCATATCGGGCCACACAACGGAACACCATGAGCTCTTTAGGTTCTACTTGTCGGAACAGGAAACGCTCTGAGACATCGACATGTGGAATTGGCAAATGCTTCACAGTGATGAAGACAATCACTGAATGAATGGTAGGGATTTTCTCTATGAGGTGAGGAAATATTGGTGGTATGCCTTGCACCAGCTCAGTGTAGATGAGCCCAAAACCAGGAACCCTCTTTAGATCCTGACGCTCAAGGATGTCCTTCACCTTATCACGTGATACAGTATGCTCAAGCTCATATTTGTAACGCTTGACATGCACATAGTGCCACACAATCATAATTGTCATAAGAACTGCTGACATGGCTAATGCCAGGTAAGGCCCATGGATGAACTTATATAGAACTGCAACTGTGTAGACCAATTCTGTTGACATGAAGACCATGAAGAAGATGAAAATCCACCAAATGTTTACCTTCCATACAAGGAGCATCACTATTGTCATCAAGAACGTTGTGATGACCATCACAAGGACCACACAAATTTCTGTGCATATATCCACAGTAGAAACAGTGTAAGCAATATGTTTATATGTGTTTACGTCTATCGATATGTGTTTGAATGCTCATTATCATATATTCATTGATGGAGTAATGGAAAAAAACAATAAGGTCTTTTTTTTTAGAATTCTTACCATGTGCTCTTGCAATGAAACCAGTTGTCTTGAAGCTTATTGTCACTACGCAAGCAGATATGCAAAGGAAGATGTTTACTTCAGGGATATACATCTGGCCCCAATAATGCCCCGATGTACGCAGTATCTTGACCCGTGGGAAACAGTTAAGTGCTTGTAAATGTGACATGGTAGCGAAGGCACACGAGATCATAGCTTGACTGCTTCCAATGACTGATGCAATGAGTGCGAGGATGAACGTTGGCCAAAACCAATCGCCTGAATCATACAGGAGCACATTCAATTATTAGTTTTGTGATGAAAAAATATGAAACATACAGATACTTTTCTTTGGTTACATTACATACTTGGAACCGAATTGAAGAAAGCGTTAGATATATCCATGTCCATGTGTTTCCTCAGGTATGCTGCTTGCCCAATATAGGTAAGCAATACTGATGGTAATAAGCCGAAGGTGGAGCTCACCTGAAAGACAAAACAAGATGTTCATTATTTTACTCATATAATGATATAGGAACAGTTAAGTTAGATTACATATACTCAACATTATAACAACGCTTCTAGTTTTCCTAAGTTTATTTACACAAAAAAATTGTAAAATTGTCTCTACCTGGATCGATCTGATGCTGAAGTACCCTAGATCAGCAAAAAGAGCTTCTGTGCCTGTCACACAAGTAAAATTCATTCCACCAGTTCAACGAACGGTACATGTTTCACAAATACAAAATATTCTAATTATCATGGATATTAATTTAATTTACAACTATTTTACTACATTTTTTCCATGCCATTTCATGGTGTGTTTGCATATTTAGTTGAACTATTTGATAGCTGATGTAGTTAACAAATCAGTACAAGGAACTAGCTACTCGTTAATATAAATTGCGTGCAGTGGCCAGGCATTATGTCTTGTAGAAACATTTAGCCATCTCGAGAAGTAATAGCTTGCTCATGCATGCTGCTTGGTTTAGACAGATTTCTGTGGATCAGTGTCGAGGAAAACTAACCACATGAACCCTATACAAAGAGGCTTTGAGTCTGGTTTTTTTGGTGTAAAAATTGAAGTAAGCGTGTTTCAGCAACAAACACGCAACGAGCGCCATGCCATATATTCAAGAGATTCTTGATATCATTTGGGATTTTGCTCCAAGTATATATTGCAGCGAGAAGTGACAAGATAATCTTTCATTGTTGCTTCTAAAAAACAAAAATTACCACACGTTGCTGGTGTCTATACCTGTGACGCAAAGTAGAATTTCGCCCAATGAGACCCATCCTTTCTTTTTATTCCTCTGAAAATAGTTGACGATATATTTCGGGTTGAAAGCCCTCAAGGTGCCAATATCATACTTGATGACGTTGTAGATCCCAATACCTCCGATGAGGAGAAGCCACACGGTAACGACCGGCGCAAACATGTAGCCAATTTTGTCTGTCCCAAAGCGCTGGACAGAAAAGAGAGCTACCAGGATCCCAACTGTGATCCATACCTCAGCATCTGTTGACAACACCAGGAATTGTATGTAGAGGTTAATAAGCCAATTTGCCAAAGTACGGAGTAGATGATGTCAATATAATATATATAGCGTATTGCTTGTATCGTGACTCAAGATCATGTGAACATATATTTAGATGCATGCTTTTCTTTTATATTAGGGTTAAGTACACTTTACACCCCTGAACTTGCGCCAAAGTATGATTTTCAACCTTCAACTATGAAACCGGTCAAGAAACACCCTCCAACTATCAAAACCGGACAACTTTGGTCCTCGGCCGGTTTCAAAAGCGGTTTTCTATTTTCGGGAGGCGTCGAAATTTTAAATTATTTTTTTGAGCATCTTAACGTTCTCAAATGAAAAAACTCAAAACTACAAAGTTGTAGATCTCATTGAGGTGTACAATTTACATATAAAAATTATCTTCATCCGACATCGTATAGAAGGGTTTTCTATTTTTTGAAATTTGAGTCTCATCACGCGACAAAATATGGTGCTGAAATTTTATATTATTTTTTCGAGCATCTTACTTTCCTCAAATGAAAAAAATTAAAACTATAAAGTTGTAGATCTCATCGAGTTCTACAATTTACATATAAAAATTATCTTCATCCGACATCGTATTGAAGGGTTTTCTATTTTTTGAAATTTGAGTCTCATCACGCGACAAATTGTTTTAATTTTGTGGACTAGTTTGATTTGGGCCAATTAAACAAGTCAGAGCTTTATTACTTTCGTGGTTAACACTAACCGTGGGTGAAGTAGACACGCTGAAATTGGTGGTGCAAGACCGTACATATGCACATATAGAGGGATGACTATTTGGATCACTTGACTAAGAAAGCAAATTGAGCATTCTATTATGACTTTTTCCTTGTTTTAGTTAGCTATTACGTACCTTTTGTGAGATGAGGTGCTTTCAACTTGAGACCATTGACCGCCGCTAGAACTGATGAACCACATACCACCGAAGCATGCATGCAAACTCATGTTAGGTCATGATGAAAATATACATATAACAGAGAGACAGATGTTATATATGTACGTACCAGAGATTGGAGGGTTTAGCATGCAGTCGCTGATGGCCAGCGCAGTCGCAAGGATGGTAAGGGAGAAAAGCAGAACCTTTGCTGCCTTGCTCGTCTCAAGGAGGTTCTTCATCCACTGAGCCCTCCTTCGCGTCGCTGACGGCTTTGCTTGATTCTTGTATCTTAGCACGAGCTCGTCCTCGTCCTGTTGATTTGGGATCAGGCAGATCTTGGCGTACCGCGAGATCAACGAATACAGAGCAAACGTTCCACCTGACGAAAACCGAGCAAATAACGTATGTACGTGCACCTTATTAGCTCAGTGTCGATTTTGCAACTCATCTCATGACAAGAAAGATCATGGTGAATTAAATTCAGCAGCTAGGTAGCATCGTCGACCGCACCGTCACCCTCGTCGTTGGCGTAGAGCGCGATGAAGACGATCTTGATCATGGTGAAGAGGATGAAGCTGTAGATGATGATGGACAGTACTCCGAGGACGTCGTCCTCATGCTTGACGCCATACTTGAAGGTGTTGGCGTAGACGTAGAGCGGCGACGTGCCGAGGTCGGCGTACATGATCCCCACGCACTGGAATGCCAGCCGTAGCGTCCGAACCCAGCTCTCCTGCCGTCCATGGTGATGGGCGGCGTGGGCTGGCCTCGTGGCGTCGCGGTACAGCGAGTCCTGCCGTAGCCAGTTCACCGCCGGCAGCTCCAGCTCCAGGTCGCCGCTGTGGGGCACCATCTCCAGGCCACCTCCGGCACCGGCTTGTGCCATCTTTCTGTCGCCGGCGGCTTCCTCTGTAGACTGCAGTAGTCAAGGGTTTGTACGGCGGAAAGGATAACCCACTCCGCACTGCACCGTCCCTCAAGCAGCACCCTGTAGGCTGTAGCTGATTTGTTGGCTTCACAGCTGCTCATGGATGTCGCCTTGGGACGCCTTTTATAGCGCAACTATGGTACGCAACCGCGCGTGCAACTTGTGCTCTCTTTTTTCCTATCTTTGCGGCGTCTTCGTATCGTATCTTGGGAACTGATAATTTTTCTGACTGATCAAATTTATTGGTTAATTGTTGGAGGAAAGCTAATTATTAATTAATGGTCGCAACATCAATTTTTTATGACGGCTGGTCGAAAGGTTAAGGGCTTAAGGCGTTGTGTGGGTGGGTGGGTGGGGGGGGGGGGGGGGGGGGGGGGGGGGGGGGGAGAGAGAGAGAGAGAGAGAGAGAGAGAGATGGTAATGTACAGCTGCGGTACGGTACATAAGGATGTGTGGGAGGACAGCGGGGTATGTTGTGCTTAGGTCTTCGATGTATTTATTTAAGAATGACTTTATTTTCATAAAGTCAATGGTAAGCGGATAGAACTACTGGTCAACCGTAAAAAGAAGTTTCGTTTTGTTCGTTGTTTTCAACACGATGCCATTGCCACATCATCGAGAGTGGTTTTATGTTGATGAAGAAAATCACATCTTCAAATGCATACTTTCAATTCAATTGTTTTATATTCCGGTCATATAGCATTAAATGTGTGACATGGGATTGGAGAATTGTTAGATGAAATGAAAATTTTGCTTCCAATGTTAGTGTGGAATAGTTTCCATATCTTACAAAGAGTGTACACCCAATTGCATGTAGCTAGATCAAATCCCTCCCGCTTCTCTCTCATAAGTCTAGTGTCATGTCATTAGTTGCGTATATATCACCTCATTTAGGCTTCGTTCCTTTGTAGCTTGGAATGGCCTGGAATTGTTCCTGGCTTGGAAAAAATGGTATACCCATTGTAGAGAGCTCCTGCTCTATACGGGGTCTGGGGAAGGGTGTCAGTGGTAAGTCTTACCCTCGCCTGTGCAATGAGAAGAGACCGCGACTCGAACCTGGGACCTTCCGGTCATAGGCGGTAAGACTCTACTGCTTGCACCAGGCCTGCCCTTCTGTTCCTGGCTTGGAACTGTTCGATAATTTGTACTGGCTTGAAAATGATCCTGACCTAGAATGGCCGGGAACGCCTAACCAAACGGCGTCTTAATGAGAATAAAACCCTCCACTAGATTTGGCATATTATGGAACTTTCTTAAAGTAGCACTTAATCTTTCTATGTTTTTGACATCAATTTTAGTGGCGTTAATTTAAAGAGCTGGTTTTCTTAAAAGATGTTTTAAATTTACGAGTGAGGAAACAACTTTGCCCTGACAGACTTTCTATAACAACTTCCTTCAATTTCAAATCAGTGCTAGTTTGGGTTGTCCCAAGGGTTAAATCTTTTCTATTTTATTTACAAATTACTTTTTACGTGTTAATTTTCTGAAAACAACAGGAGCATATTTCTAATGAAAATTGAATCGCTTTATAGTAACATACTTTTCCCATGTGTTACAGTTGTAAAAACATTGTAATGTCTATGTTCGCTGTAGCAGCTACTAGTGTTGCCACACTAAGAGCAACGCTAATAATATAACCTGTTGCTGACTGTATGGATCTTTGTAGCCCATCTCTCAGCCAACATATATAGTAATTAGCTCTTCACTGCTAATATATGGCCCACTTGCCTCTCTCATAAAGTTTTTTAGTTCTTACATCTAAGCCGGCTGAAAACTTACGGCACGCTTCTGCTTTCTCTCCTCCACCTCGGCATAACAACTCACTTACACTTATTGTACTTGCTCTAACATGTGAGCGGCTGTTGCCACCGAAAAAATGGCTGCTGAACAGGTCCAATGGTTAAAGCTGTGCTTATTTGATATATCTTTGCTCGGAGCGCATAGTTGTATATAAACTTTCACAGCTTCCATGCATGCTTTGCCATAACAAATTTCCGTACTACTAGTAATCTGTAACGTAATCTTGACCCGCAAGGCGCCGACCGTGGAAGAATCGGAACCCAGCAGGAAGCTAGTCGCACGATGCAAGTGCAGTATAGGTGACGACAGATCGATGCTAGTCGCACGATGTTAGTTTTTAGGGTTTAGTCTAATTTACACCTTCTAACTTGCAGCAAAGTTCGGATTTCAACCTCGAAGTTTAAAACCGGACAACTTTGGCCTTCCAACTCTCGAAAAAATTCAACTTTCAACCTTCTAGGCGTTTTTGCGGATAAACAGTAACTTTTAATATTTTTTAGAGCGCCGAAATTTTATATTATTTTTTTGAGCATCTTAACGTCCTCAAATGAAAAAACTCAAAACTACAAAGTTGTAGATCTCATCGAGGTCTACAATTTACATATAAAAATTATCTTCATCCGACATCGTATTGAAGGGTTTTCTATTTTTTGAAATTTGAGTCTCATCACGCGATAAAATATGGTGCTGAAATTTTATATTATTTTTTCGAGCATCTTACTGTCCTCAAATGAAAAAACTCAAAACTACAAAGTTGTAGATCTCATCGAGGTCTATAATTTACATATAAAAATTATCTTCATCCGACATCGTATTGAAGGGTTTTCTATTTTTTGAAATTTGAGTCTCATCACGCGTGAAACAATTTTGTCACGTGATGAGACTCAAATTTCAAAAAAATAGAAAACCCTTGAATACGATGTCGGATGAATATAATTTTTATATGTAAATTGTAGACCTCGATGAGATCTACAACTTTGTAGTTTTGAGTTTTTTCATTTGAGGACGTTAAGATACTTGAAAAAATAATATAAAATTTTAGCACCATATTTTATCGCGTGATAAGACTCAAATTTCAAAAAATAGAAAACCCTTCAATACGATGTCGGATGAAGATAATTTTTATATGTAAATTATAGACCTCGATGAGATCTACAACTTTGTAGTTTTGAGTTTTTTCATTTGAGGACGTTAAGATGCTTAAAAAAATAATATAAAATTTTGGCGCTCCCAAAAATATCAAAAGTTACTGATCACGCACAAAACCGCCCAGAAGATTGAAAGTTGAACTTTTTCGAGAGTTGGAGGGCCAAAGTTGTCCGGTTTTGAAGTTTGAGGTTGAAATCTGAACTTTGCTGCAAGTTGGAGGGTGTAAATTGGACTTAACCCTAGTTTTTACCAGGTGGTGATGGCACCTGATCCGTATGAAACCTGCATTGTTCAGAGCTATTTCAACAAAGGCTGTGTTAGGCTGGCTGGCTTATTTTTTTTTAGCCAGAGTAGTATTTTTCTCTCACAAAATACAAGTATAAACAGTATTTTCATACCAGCATGAATAGTATTTTCGTACCCGCCGAACACTAAAGTGTACGTTTAGAGCCCATCTTTTCAAAACTACTGTAATTGTCTATCTAATTTTGTCTTCTTTGGTCAGTGGCTGCCGTACGTACTAGGACTTTTTAGCTGCCCTCATGAGTATTTGCTGGCGTGCCGGTGCCGCGCTCAAGTCTATGGTTTTGCTGGACTGAAACTTTGGTATTCTAGTCGGCGCAATTTGTTCACAAGTACAGGACGTACGAAATCTGAGTTAGTCAAATGTTCTCATCTTATTTTTGCATAATAATATAATAATTTTTCTGTGAACAAATTGTAGCTTAGCTATTTAAGTTTATTAATATAGTGAACCTCTACTGTTCATCACCTAGTTTTGAGTCCTCGAGGTGACCGCATTTCTTTGAATTTATTTTATTTAGAATTTAATGCGCCAGTAGTAGACGATGTGGTTTATCAGCAGGTCAGACTCTCGGAGCTGGTCATAGGGGTACAGGCGTAGAGCGTGTGCGTGAGTTCGTATTAGTCGATCAGTGTACATACATGTATTATATAAGCGTATGTGTCCGTACTGTGATTAAAAAGTATTATAATTTTTCTAACTTTAACTAAATGCTAATAGTATATTCTCTCCGTCCTAAATTATAAACTTTCTTGAGAATTAAAGCATCTCAAGGTTGACCAACGTTATATAATAAAATAATAATATTTATGATACTAAATAAGTATGATTACATTCTTTATTAATTATATATTTATAGTGTAACTATTTAATATCATAAATCTTTATAATTCTTTTTATAATTCTTTTCATGTTTGTCGACCGAAGCCTCGCTAATGGTCGGGTTGAAATGGGTATTATGGGGCAGGTTTTGATTTGGGGCTTGTTTGGACGGGTGTAAATGGGTCATGGCATCTCATGGGTTAGGGGTACTGCAAGAGTGGGTTGGGGCGGGTGGACTTGCACAACAGAACTTACGCCTGTCGTCGGCGGCCTGATCTCGCGCTCCTCCGCTCGCACCGAGCTCCCACCCCGGCGGCTTCTTCTCCGCTCGCGTCGTACGATGGTAGCTGCTTCTCCCGATGTACGCCAGCAGGCCCTCACACCGGGGGCCGACAGCTGCTTGTCCCGGCCGCCTGATCTCCGCTCGCACCGAGCTCCCACCCCGGTGGCTTCTTCTCTGCTCGCGCCGTACGTCGGCAGGCCCTCACGCCATGTGGGCGAGAGGAGCGCAGCGCGGGGCAGAGGCACTGGAAGAGCTCGCCGGTTCCTGGCCGCCGCCGCAGCTGCTTCTCCCGCGTCTTGTTGCTCCACGAGCCGCCGCGCGGCCCAGCTCCAGAGGGTGTACGCACGCACGGCCACGGATGTCATCGCCGCACGGCCCAGCTCCCAAGGCCCGTGGCTGTTGAAGCGGATGAGGACGCTGGCTACGGGTAGTTGCGGGTTAAGCGGCGGCGGCGGGGCGGGTTGGGTTGGGTTGTGGGGTTGATTGTTTGGGAAGGGCTGGGTTAGGAAAGCTCTCTCATAAGCTGCGGGTTGGGACGGGTTTGGGGCGGGTTTAGCCCCATTAGCAGGGCTGGTCGACCGTCTCTGTGCTCCATATGTGCACACCAACACAGCTAAGAGACATGTTGCCCACACACTCACGCTAGGGGTTAGTCTCAAACTAAACCAAAACCGATCATCTTGAGAATCACTCATCACAACTCGACACATAAGGGCGCATATCAACATTGTGTTCGCATGGGCAAAACACATGAGTCGATTGGGATAAGGGAATTTTTACAATGGTTGTCGGAAAATAGACGGCTCATGAGGACCGATCCGATGGCTAAAAAGACAGAGGAACCAAGAGGATAGGCACGGAGTGCATACTAAATGGTGGGACCATACGCACCAAGTGCATACTAAAATTGGTGGGATGAGCCCTTAAAAAATATGAGATAATTATATTTTCGAAATTGTTTTATGTAATTAAGGGTAGAATAGTAAATTTATAATAGTAAAATAATGTTTGAGTAGTACAGGAATGATTGAATTAGTATAGTTTGTCACATGTTTATTTCTCAAATTCAACCAAAGCCACTCTCTCGTCTGTCTGTTCTTCCTTCTCATCAAGTATGTGTGCTGCGGCGGCGCCGGCTACCAGGGCGAGGTCAAGGTAAGTCTGCGGCGGCGTCGCCTACCAGGGCTAGGGCGAGGGCAGTGTCGGGTACCATAAAACAGGGTACCCTGAGCGTATATCGAAAGAACCATTTCAACCCCGTAAAAAACAAAGCCAGAAGGTAAGCCGTTGGTTAACCACCGGCCCCGTCCGAGCCCACCGGCTCTCCGCCTCGCCTTGAGGCCTCGCACGGGTGGTCTCGACGGCCTGACGAATCCCTGCCTCGCGCGAGGCCTCTCACGGGAGGCCTCGACAAGAAACCCATTCTCCGTCTCGCCCGAGGCCACGCGCGTGCAACCTCGAACGAGACAGCGATTCTCCGTATCGCTCGAGGCTGGCTCGGCAATGACCCATCGCTCCCGCCTCGACCAGTCTTCCCGATAGCGCGTCACATCCCTTTAATGCATCAACCGCTCCCGCAATCTCCGCGGGATGACGGCTCGACACAGCAGAGTGGCCGACGGGACAAGGAGTCGCATCAACGCCATACCGATTAGGACAGGGTGCGGCTGGGATTACCGGCCACTGTGTTCTGGTGCTGTGCCCACGATCAGTGCCTGCACTACACTGTGCCACGTAACCCCCGCCCCGAAGACAACGCAGCATGGGGAGTCTAGTCCGGGTCACCATAGCCTCGGAATCAGCGTATGAGACCAACTGTTCCCTCCTAGCCTCGGCCATCTACATCAGGGTCTTGGCAACCTCGGGATTCACGTCTGCTGAGACCCCCACTACGGTTCGGCCTCGGCACCAACTGAGCCTCGACTTCTCGCACAGTCAACACACAGTGACCCGCACGCCGACCGCCACGCCCGCTTTGAGGTAACCCTAGAGCTCCCACGACGCACAGGATCGGATGTGACCGGCGCGTCGCCCCAGTACTGCAAGGATGGACCACTCCGTCGGCCACGCCGTCACAGGAACATGCTACAAGGCTCGGACATGCCGCCTCCGACCGCACGACGCCGTGTAGCTAGCGAATGTATTACCTTCATCGTGCCTTCAACTATAAAAGGGAGGGACCAGGGCCGTTCTGAGGGAGGAGGCAGGCGATTAGACCTAGGCTCACGCAACGAACTTACGCACAAACACACGGATGAACACACGAGCTTTTCTATGGCTTGAGATCAATATCCCAAACAATCCACACCGCTCCACGAAGAGACTTGGGATTAGCTCCCTCTCTCGCCCTGCTTGTAACCCCCTACTTCGAGCATTTTGGTGCAAGGAATACAAGATCGACCTCTCGAACTGGATGTAGGGTACCCATCACCTGAACCAGTATCCGGGGCTGGGAACACGCAGTACAAATTTACTAGTTGGTTGAGGACCCGCCGGTCCAAAACACCGACAGTTGGCGCGCCAGGTAGGGGCCTCTGCGTGTCAGCTTCGTCATCCCGACAAGTTCCGGATGGCAGACCCCGTACGACCACTACGTCTCGCCACGGTGATCTGGTTCGGGAGCCTAGAGTTCATGTCTCTAGGATCTGAGTACGACATGGTGCTCCTCACACCTCGGGCCCCATCGGCCGATGACGACTCCACGCACCGGCAGCCTAGGCGCAGGCGACGCCTGGGTAGCCGCTCTCGTCGCGTTTGTCAAGCGCGATACGGGCAGGACCACCACGACACTGCCCAAGCTCAGGGCGGCGCGCCGTGCTCCACCGGCATCCCACGCCCAACTATTGGCATAGGATCCCTGGTTGGGGACCTGTCTAGCCTGAGCTTGGACAAGGGAAAAACGCCGGCGGCGTGTGGCGACGCCCCGACATCAAGCTCCGCTCCACCACGTCCTGAGGAGCTAACTCCGACGGAGCAGAGCCCAGCAATGGCACCATCCTCATACCCCTTCGGGTTGAGAAATGCCGCCGCCTCCTATGCTTACGCCTACACTCCTGCTCACGTGGATCCCCCAGGATGCCGCCGGCGTTTCGCCCTTGACTTCGACACCACCGCTTCGACCTACACCCACGCTGAATCCTTGGAGGAGGACGAGGCATGGGTCGGAGCAGATTTCTCTGAACTCCACAACCCTAAAACCATGCGCCGCTTCTTGATCGCAAGCGATTACTGCTTCAGCTACTCCGACTCCGACGACGAAGGTGCTTACGACCCCACTCGCAAGTGCTTCCACATCGGGCTTGGGATGCCAAGGACGGGCGAGGAGGACGAGGGGGTAGGTAGCCGTTCCCCGCTTCGCCCGGGTGCAGGCACTGCCACACTTTCGCGCATTGTCCTACCAGTAGCGCGAAACGAGAACCTCGCCCCCGCACGACCTCAATGCCCGGACCTAGAACAGCTCCGTGAGCTCTAGGCCAAGGTAGACCAAGACCGACTCCTCCTGCAGCAGCTGCGAGATACTCTCGAGCAGGAGCATCGAGGTTGCGACAAGGGCGGAGGAGACCGACAGAGGGCTCGCGATGTGCACCACCGCATCAACGAGGACGAAGGGAGTGAGCAACCCCCAATCTTCAATCGCGCTAGCCAGAACGTTGCGGCTATGGCGATGCTAGTCCGCACGATGCCCGAGCCCTCCACCATGGAGGGGTGATGGGTCCACGACGAGCTCTGGGATCTCCTCGAGATCGCCGTGGTGTAGCAAGCCAAGAGTTCTGCCTCTCGACGGCACGGGGGCGCCTTGGATCTTCTCATGGAACCACCTCAGCAGAATAGGGAGGCCTCGGTACGTCCTGGGCCCGCTCAGGCACCGATAGCCCCCCGGGTCCCCTTGCTGCTCGACCGCCTCGGCAACCAACGTGAGGCGTAGGGAGACCATGAGGTGGTCAGCAGGCGACGATGCCACGACAATGAAGGGCCTGCCCGGGCTACCATCCGCACCGAGGTGGGCGTTATGACAGTGAGGAGGACTGCAATCCTTCTCCTGAACCGCCTGGCCCTCGAGTCTTCAGCAGAGCCATCCGCGTTGCTCATTTCCTGGCCCGGTTTCGGCAACTAGCCAACCTCACGAAGTATAGCGGTGAGACCAATCCCGAACTTTGGCTTGCCGATTACCGCCTGGCTTGTCAACTAGGTGGCGTGGACGATGACCTGCTCATCATCCGCAACCTCCCCTTGCTCTTGTCAGACTCGGCGCGAGCCTGGCTCGAGCACCTTCCTCCCTCACAGATCCACGACTGGCGTGACTTGGTTAGGATCTTCATCGGGAATTTCTAGGGCACATACGTGCGCCCTGGAAACTCCTGGGACCTTAACAGCTATCGCCAGAAACCGGACGAGTTTCTCCGAGACTTCATCCGGTGCTTCTCTAAACAGTGCACCGAGTTGCCCAGCGTCGGTGACTCAGAAATCGTCCAGGCTTTCCTCTTCGGCACCACCTGCCGAGACTTGGTCTGAGAGTTAGGCCGGAATGTGCTGCGCTTGGCTGCTGCCCTCCTCGATATCGCCACCAACTTTGCCTCGGGTGAAGTGGCTGTTGGGGCCATCTTCCCCGAGAACGACGCCAAGGGGAAGCGGAGGGACGAGGCCCCCGAGGCCTCGGCTCCCCACCTCCCCAAGAGAAAGGAAAAGGGTCGCCAGGGGAAGCAGGCCGTCCTCGAGGCCAATCTGGTCGTGGCCGCAGAATGTAAGAATCCTCAAGGCCCCAGGGGCCCAGGCCTTTCGACAACATGCTTAAGAAACCCTGCCCTTACCACTAGGGCCCGATAAAGCATGCCCTCGAGGATTGCTCCATGCTGCGGCGTTACTACGCCAAACTCGGGCTCCCCGACGATGACGCCAAGCAGAAAGGCACCGGCGACTGGGACGATGACAAGGACGACAGGTTCCCCGAGGTGCACAACACCTTCATGATCTTTGGCGGACCCTTGGCATGCCTTACGGCACGCCAGCGAAAGAAGGAACGTCGAGAGGTCTTCTCGGTCAAGGTGGCCACTCCCCAATACCTCGACTAGTCTCGGGAGGCGATCACCTTTGATCGAGATTGTAACACCCCAGGTGTTTGTCACCAGTTAAGCAATGGGTTTGAGCTCAAACATGACCTGTCAAGTGGTAATCAAGGTGTCAAGATCAAATCTACATGATGGAGCTCCAACTTAAACTTGGGCCACGCACAATTGCTTACATATGGACCCTTGTTAAGATTATGCAAGAGTAATGTTAAACATGCTTATTCCATATACATTACATCCACATGCATCCATCTAGACCCGTGGAAAAGTTTCATGAAGTTTGGAATCAAAAAGTCACATGAAATGATAAGTCATATCTTTGCATAAATTGCTTTATCAAGTGGATGGAAACCTATGAAGTCAACCAAACCTTGGTACCTTGCTCAACATACTCTACTTGCACTCATGAACAAATGTTATGAAGGGTTCATGTTGAGCAGGTGGCCAGAAAATGCACCAATGGATCAAAAAGGATAATATAAGCTTCATCGTGATCCTATTTTGGTCAAAGTAGAACAGTAGGTTTTATACCAATTTTGAGATTGGACCTTAAATGAAAGTTGTAGTCCATATCATGTAGAACAAACTTTGTTTTTGGAGCAAGAGCCAGATCAACTTGGAACTAAGTCAAACAGAGGCTCGAAAATTGAATCAGCGGCTGTTTTCAGACTTAGAATTTTTCTAAGTCTGGAATTCATCGTCGTCGCCATTGGCATTCCGCGTTCTCCAAATTTTGCTAAGCAACTTGAGTTGGTCCAAAAATAGAAGTTGGAGATATTTCATTAGAGAAGAGCATGTAAAAAGTTGGGACAAGTTTGATCATGTTTGACCAACAAATTGGAGTCCTAACCGAGCAAGGCTTAATCCTTATTATGTTGTTGACAGTGGCATTTTAGGAGTTAATTAGCCGCTAATATACTACTCCAATGACCAGGAAGACTTAATCAAGTTTGTAGAGCATCCTGAGTAGAGCAACTTTGCTATTGGCGCCAAGGTCCGAATGTGCGCGGAATATGCCGAAAACAGACTCCCAGTCGGGCTCCATCACGCGCACCACGTGTTCGACGAAACGTCGTCGTGGCAGCCATGCACCGCAGAGAGTCACCCATGGCCGACGCGCGTTCAAGCGCTGTGCCACGCGCTGCCGAGCGCCCCTGCCCCTCAAACCGAGCGCACGGGCTGCTCCATCACTCGCTCACCTCTCCGCTCTTCCTTCCTCGCTCTCTGGCGTCGAACGTGCACTCCAGCCGCGGCCGCCATTGTTGCCGCCGGCTGAGCTCTCTGCCTCCGCGTGGTTCCGCACCTCCGAGCGCCTGGCAGCCCTGCATCCTCCGTCACCGGCTCCGCCGTCCTCTCCTGGTCCTCGCGCGCCCCTCCTCGGCCTTCCTTCGCCGCTGTAGAGCGTGGCCACGCGACAGCCATGGCCGCCGTGCGCCTGCTCACGTCGACAACGAGCCTCGGGCCGCTGTGGGGCAAGCCGTTGGCACCTACGGGTGTGTGCGGGTCCCTCGACCCTTCCCCGCGACTCGCCGCCGCCGGCAAGCCTTCTCCGGCCGCCACCGGCCGATTTCCCCGGCCTCCTCTGTTCCCAACTCGCGACAGGGACTTCGGACTCAAATTTGACAAAAGTAAGGGGTCTAACTGCGAAGTATGTGACTCAAATGAATAGTGCCGATAAGGACCTATTTGCTGTAAATTTGCTGAATCTTTGGAAATTCATAGTAATTCATAGGAAATTCGTAAAATAGCAAATGAGGACTTTTTGGAATCCTTGTGAAATTCTCTATGCAATAGATCTATAATATTACATGTTTTACTTTAAAGTTTTAGCTGTAAAAATATATTTATGCAGCTAGGTTTGTAATGCTAGTGGTATTTGTCTTTTTCATAACTGTAG
The DNA here is from genome assembly GCF_019320115.1 of Miscanthus floridulus. NCBI lineage: Eukaryota > Viridiplantae > Streptophyta > Magnoliopsida > Poales > Poaceae > Miscanthus > Miscanthus floridulus. The sequence goes on along the minus strand of NW_027096619.1, from coordinate 35,260 downwards.
ATCTAGGGCTCCAAATGAAGTGAAATTTTTGTGGCATGCTAATCATGTGATAGTTGATCTGTGGTAAAAATTTCATGAGTATTGGATGAAGTATGAGTGAGTTATTGGTTTATCTTGCTTTCACATGATTTCTTGCTTTAGCAACTTGTCTTTTTCATAGAGGTTGCTATACATATTCAAATGGAGTGAAATTTGGACAGTAGACTATTGAGAGGATATGTGAGCCACTGTAATTTTTGTAGAATTTATTGTATACTTTTGGTATATGTTCATTAAGTCACCTTGTTATCTAAAATAAATTAAGAAATGCATTAAAAGAATTTATTTGGTCATGGACCCTAGGTTTTCTGGTGTTCTTTAGTCATGTGTGACATGTTGGTAAAGTTGGTTTTGCCCAATTATGTGTTTGCAACATAAGTTAATAATTATTTTCTTGCCGATGTGGTTTATGGACAGATCTGAGAACTTAGCAGAGTTCTTCATGATAATGTGCTTTGTTGTGAAACTTGTTTATACAAAAGTTGTAGATAATTCATGTATCTAGCTACTGTTAAAATTTGGTGTCATTTGGCCAAGTAGTTTAAGAGTTACAACTGTTTAAAGTTAGAGTACAGGATTTGTTGCTCTCTGTTTGTATGAACCAGTTTCTGTAAATGTATAATTTCGACCTACTTAACTTGGGAATCATGCTGAGATGATTAAAGATGAAATGTAGATAATTTCCTAAGCTTTCCAGAATGTCTTGTTTCATATCATTTGGATTTATAAAACTCCAGATATGATTGATTTATGAAGCCGCTGGTTGCAAGTCCAGAAATTGGCATATTCCGGTTATAGTTGTTGCTTCACCTTGACTTGCTTTGCATGTTGCTAGGTGTGGTTCACGTCCTTAGTAATTAAGTTAAATACACCTGAGATCTTGTGAGACTTATGTGCCATGTATAATATTCTTTGTTATCTTAGCATGATAGATTGTGTGATGTTAAGTTAAGCATCGCAAAGTACTTAAGTGTGTTAGTGTAAACTATGCTTGTCTTGCTTGCTATTTTGTGATGCGTCTCATGGTGCTATTCTTCATATTCATACACTTGCATATTGCATCTCATCTAGGTGCGCTAGATGAACCACGTGAAGGATGAGATGTTGGAGCCAAACCCGAAGACAGCGTTTGATGGATCTATCCCGAAGGATGGAAGGACTGAAGCAAGTGCTAGGACCTGAGATGTCACCTAGGACGGTGTCAACCTAACTAGAACTGACTTAGTGTAGGATCCCAGGCAAGCCCCGGAGCATTCTAAGTCTCCCATGATTTTACAAATATATTGAGTATCTCTTATTGTTGATGATGCATTAAGTATAGGAATTGGTTGGAACCAATTGTTGCATTATATCCCTACCTTGTCCAGATAAAATCCTGTGAATCCTAATTAAGTGTAGGATCGAATGATGCTTAGCTATGCATAGACCGGTAGAAGTCGGGTGATTTCCTGTCACCTGCGAGATGTAGGATGAGCTCTGGTCACGGTTGGCTATATTTGCTATCATGAAAAAGAACCATGTGTTAATAATGAAAAGGGAGACCGGACGGGATGATGGTAGTGCAGCAACAAGGCATGGAGGTCTTGGGTGTGAATCTATCCCCGTTTGTGTCGTTTAAGGACCGATACGCTGTACGTCCTCATGTCATGTTGAACGCAGCCTAACACTTAGCTGGCCGGATAAGTCGTTCCGACCGCGAAGCCTAGTAGCTCGACTCAGGCCGGGGACGCGAGCAGTGGCAGCATTCTGGAGGTAGTAAGGATGTGCGGAGAGCCATTGGCATAAGTCCAAGGCGGGTTAGAGTCCCGAACAACCTTGGCAGAGTGGTTCTCTGAGAATGTTGATCTGTTCGGACTCGCGACTCCTGAATCGTACCAAAGGTGACTCGTTTGCGACCCTGACGGGGGAAGCAGGGTTTGTGTTTAGGAATACCCCTCCAGCTGGATAGGAATCGATTCGAATCGCCGTCTCTCCCGGATAGTGAGAACTTGACTGAGCAGCGGCAACGTAGATTCACTAAATTTAAAGATATGGTTAAATGATGATGATGATGATGATAATGACAATGAGCCATGAAATACCTGATATGGTTATTATTGTTTGCAACTTAATCAAGTGATTGATTAGTACAGGTGCTAATATAGATGGTAGGTAATGGCTAAAAGTCACTGCTAGTACAGGTGAATAATGCTAATGGTTACTCAAGCTTTTATGCAAAAAGGTTGTCCAGCCAGATCCACTAAATTAAGCTATGCATGATCCTTGGTGTCATTTGTTTTGGTTTTCGACGGGTAAGTCTGGCTGAGTACATTCTAGTACTCAGGGTTTATCCCACCATGTTGCAGGTGGAGTTCTCGGCCTGTTGAAGATGGTGGCTAACCGCCGGTGGGCTCGGTGATTCTATAGTTACTTCTCATCTATATGCTTTTGCCGGATGATGTCACTTATGCTAGTAATATATTTGGAACTTATATTAATGTAATCATTTGAAAGCTATGTTGTTTTCACTAAGCGGTTTTGAAACCCAAACTTGTACTTTTATTTGTGAACCCATATGTAATATTATTTCCGCTGCAACCCTGTGTATGTGATGTGTATTTGCTTAATCCCGCGATCTTGGTTGTGATGTTGATTTACCGAGGTCTTTCGGGACACTCGGCGGACTACCGGGTTTATATGAGTGAAAGTATGCGCATGTCAACGTGTTAGCGGGGACAACCGTACTTGATCTTGTATAAATTGGGCGGTTCTGTTACAGCTGGCATCAGAGCAAGATTAAGCATAATACTGTCATGTACATTGTTTTAAAAACAAAGTTTTGGTTTTAAAAAGCCTATTTTAACTAAAACTTTAGCTACAGGAAAAATTTGTCAAAACTAATTTGCAAAAATATGCTAGCGACATCCTCCTTTATGCCCAGTTAAGGACTATTAGGTGGCTATCTAAGTACTAACATGGGGGTTTTTACTTTCGTCGTCCATACGGCGTGTTATTGTGTGGATGCCATTCGCTTGAATGGTAATGTATGGATCAATTGTCTCTACGCTCAAGGTAAGTGTGAGTTGTGAGAGCATGACCGTCCAACTATCGGTCTAGGGGAGAGTTAGCTGTGGTTACTGGAATATTTACATGGTACACCCATGTATATATGAAGGTACTTAATTGTGGGTATATTTATCGGGTAGCTATGGATATCGAAGTATATACATCTAGGGGATGTATATATGGAGAGTATCTTAGTTTACTGCTTTCATTGTGTGCTTATTTATCTCTTGTGGGGATGGGCTGCAATGAATTTGCCTGCAGGTACGCTAACCACGAATGCGTAGATTGAATGTAGCTGACGACTAGCTATATATCGAGAGAGTACGTGTTATGCCACCGACATAGAACGTGATTGCCACCTTAGTCTGGCAATTTTGTGAGGACGAATAGGACGAGCATGCATCACGATTGTGCTTGTGCATAAATATGTTTCCCTCACCTTGTTCTAATACTAAGTAACTTGTGATCAATGCGATGTTGCTATCTTCCCTGTGTGAAGCTAGACAAAATGCCTTGTTCCATGTTGCTTGAATAGGAAGTTCGTGAGAAAAGTGTGTGCTTAGCCTTGCTAGAAATAATTGTGGTTACATGTTTAAACCTATAAATGTCCTCTAGTTTAGCCAAGTGGTGGGTATGTTGTTCTTACAAGCTTTTGCAAATGCTTTAGGCCTCACTTAAGTACTTGGGATTCTTATGACTAAAATTAATTTATTGTTGGTCTAAGGTAACAATGTTTAGAGCTGCTAGAATAACATGTTTGTGTGCTCTCTTGTTAAGTAGAACAAAGGCAAGTTTTGTTTTGCTTGTGGGACGTTGGCTGCTAGAACAATTTCTGTAGTAGTGATGTTTTCGTGGTCATAACGGTGTTTTCTATAGTTATGGAGAATACCAAAGCCGTAGCTAACTTTCGTATCTTGCTTGTCCAAAAATTTCATGACCCCAGGCCTTATGGGTTAAGAGTTATGAATTTCAGAAGTTTGTTGTCAGGTTTTGCTTATGTTTTGAACAGATCTTAATATTTGGTTTGTTTTACCTGTGTGCATATAGAATTATTTCTTGGAAATAGTAGAAGAAGTATAGTACTTTTTCTAAGCTTTCCAAAATGTCTAATAGCACTGCTTTTGGTGATCTAAATCTCCAGTTATGAGCTTGCAAAATGGAGTGACAGAATCTGTCCAAATCTGGGCAGAGATGTCTTCTTTGTCTTGTTTGGTCTTGTTAGCTGTAGGATCATCTTCATATGATAATAAGAAAGTTATAGACAACTTAATAAGCTTTACCTAAAGTCTAGGATCACCTTTGTTTGATGCCTACAACTTCAGTTATGCTTGAAACCTGTGCCTACTATACTGTTGTTCAGTTTTCTGTGCATATACTAAGTGGATTCTTTAGCTTACTTTGGTTTTGGGCCAAGCTTGTAGTTAAATCTTGTATGGTAAATGCTTGTTATGTGTATGAGCCTTGTGCTTAGTAATTGTGCTTAAGCTAGTTTGATTGAATCTCTCAAATGCTTGCTTGAAACTATGATGTGGTATGTATGCTTGTTATCTAATTAGTGCCCTAGTTATCACCTCGTTTGGTCCTCGGTAAGCATATGAGTGTCAAATAGCTTTATCTTAGAACAACGCTCAAGTTACGTAATTGCACGGTTGTCGCCTCCAATTAAATTCTCTCTTAGAAACCTGAGCCTGTACATGTGGTTGCTAGCCTTGAACGTTGCGCTACGAAGACTTTATCTATGCCTGTGCTTGACCTTAGGCCTAAGCTTAGCTCCCTTGAATGCTTACATGTGTCGTGGTTGTTCCACTCCTGTGTGGGAGGACCCTACTAAAAAATCCTTGTCGGACCTCATTGCTCTTTCTCCTACTGATGAGCTAGTGCAACGCTAATCGCTATCTGCCCTGGCTTTGGAACCTTTTCCTCACAAATCATGTCATAGCTTTATCAACTGAATCCCTAGTTAGTGCAATGGCTCTATCCCTTGAATCTCATTTATTTTGCCTCCAACCCTTTCAAGTCTCTGGATGTTTATCAGTCTTGATCGCATGATGCTGCTCGACAAGACCAAATCTCAGTTTAATCTTTATCTGGTACTCACTTTGGCAAAGTCGGGCTGAAAAATAGCAATTTTTAATACTGAGAGAGAGCCCACTAGACAACCACACACGCGCCGTCCGAAGTCGGAAGTCACGTGATTTTTCGCGTGAAAAACAAGCGCTTCGTAGGCTGCCAGCAGCTCGAATCCACATCCTCAGACTTTGCGAGTTCATCCCCTAACCACTCCACCCATAGAACACCTTGTATCCATTTCAGATATTCGTCATCCCATTTTAGTGTTCATCTAGTTTTAAAATGAGCATTTGGTACCATAAACGAATTTAAATGAAAAAGTTGCCAACTACAAAGTTTTATAACTTTTTGAATTCTACAACTTTGGTTTTGGTTATTTCTCCATCCATAGTCGTTTGAAGAATTTGAATTTAAAATGTGAGCAAATTCAGCTACCATTTTCATTGCATAGATGAATTCGAATGAAAAAGTTGTCTACTATAAAGTTCATAACTTTTTGAGATCTACAAGTTTTGTTTTGGTCGTTTCTCCATCCGAAGTCATTTGAAAGCTTCGAATTTCGAACGTGAAACTTTGGTTGGATGGATGATTTTAAATGAAAAAATTGTCAACTATAAAGTTGCATAACTTTTCGAGATCTACAACTTTTATTTTGGTCCCTCCTCCATCGAAGATCGTTCCCTACCACTACACCCTCACTTGTGACTATAGAGCATATGGATTCTTTTTGTATATGAACTCTATAAAATTTTGTGAATCAAATATTTTGGCATGAAAACGACTTCAAATAAAAAAGTTGTGTAACTACGAAGTTTCATAACTTATTGAGATATAGAACTTTTGTTTGGGTCGCTTCTCCATCCGAGATCATTCCCTACCACTACACACTCACTTGTGACTATAGAGTAGCATATGGATTCCTTGGGTATGAACTCTGTGATGTATATTTCAGCATCAAAACAATCTCAAATAAAAAAAGTTTGAAACTATAAAGTTGTGGATATCGTCGAATACTACCACTTTGGTATAAAGTTTTTCTCTTCACAGGACATCATATGAGAAAGTTATTAAGTTTTTTCGTGCAGTCTATCACTGCCGAGTCATTTCCCAAACCGATAGTGATGACCCAATAACACTGTCGGTTTCAAGCAAAAAACTAGCAGTGATAGGAACCGGCAATGATGACTAAAATATCACTGCTGGTTAGTCCTATCCTATCACTTTCGGTTCAAGCCACCAACCGATAGTGATGGTGCGGCAGCCACATAGTGATGGGCCAGGGGGTGAATGTCAGTTCTGTAGTGTCAAAGTCTCTTGTAAAGAACTAAAGATTAATAATATTCCTACAATTGAACTTTGCCATGATCTTGGAGCTGACATGAAACTTGAGAATCCCATCACCGACCTGGATAAGCGATGTAGGCTAACGTACAAGTTACAAATTAGTGGATGCAGCAAATGAACTCGATCGCCTGGAGTGGCAGCACCGCAACGGTGGTGGTGGCCGAGCGTCGGCAGCAAGAGACCGCAGCAATTGAGTATCTGGCCAAAGGGCTCTAGTCCAATTGGTTAGAGCGTCCCAGCGGCATTTCTTAGGTCCTATGTTTAACTCCTCGTGGGAACGAATTTCAGGCTAGGGTTAAAAAAATCTTCTCGTCTGTCCTACGCCAAAGCACAGGTCTAAGGAACGACTCTGTTCTCACAGAGGTACGGTGCCGCCGACTCTGTTCTCACAAAGGTACTGATGCCGCTGTGTATAGGTGGGACAGAGGTTCAGAAGTTTTTTTAAACCTACGTGAGAATGTTCTTCTTGTTAATGCAATGTTCGGGAGTGGCATCCCCGCAGGTCCAGCGATTAAGTATCTGGAGTTAAGAGCCGCATCAGCACACGTGGAACAGAGCACGGACGCATGATGTGTCTGGCAAAATACGTTCGTCCTATCAATTTTTTTCTGAAAGCTTCGCACATCTACGGTGCGATAATGTGTTGCAGCATGTACATGCTGAACATGCACTATCTACACCGTCCAAAAAATGCTTTGAGATTCGTGTTCCCACTCTCCCCACTGCTGTTTCCCACTGCCCCACTGCTGCTTCACACTACTGATTTGGATTGCACACATCTCGATGCAGTGTTGGACGGTGAGGATAGCACATGTTGAACATGTATGAACCAAATATGTACTCACATGCAAGAGTTAGAATGAAACTCGTATTTAGAAAATTCATACAAAAATGGCAAATTTTAAGTTCATATGCACTAATCTAAAAGACAAAAATCCTTGATTTCATCCTTTAGCGCACGTAAACCTCATATTTGTTATTTTCGTAAGACTTTTCTAGTATTGATGAAGATGCTCCAAAAACAAGATTATTGAATCAATACAAACTGAGCTGGAACCGACATCTAACAGACTCCAACTATGGGTGAACCTGAAAAAAACCAAAATCAGCGGACGTACAACTGAAGCTAACAATTGCAAACTAGAAGTGAATTCTTCCCCGAGAGCTCCCAGACCCAACTTGGGAGGCAGCTTCCTCGATGTGGCCTGGCATTCAAATTGCCAAGGTGGAAACTGTTGTAGTGACCCTGGGTACTGTTTAGTTCCCTCCCAAAATACTAAATTTTTCAAGATTCTCCATTACGTCGAATCTTTAGACACATGCATGAAGTATTAAATATAAATAAAAAATAAAACTAATTACACAGTTTAGACGAAATCCACGAGACGAATCTTTTAAGCCTAATTAGACCATGATTAGACACTAATTGATAAATAATAACGAAAAACTGCTACAGTGTCATTTTGCCAAAAATTTCGGCATCTAAACAGGCCTCTGACCGATCCATTTTTCTTCTTCTGAGAGCATCCCGCCTCAATCAAGATTGTGATGGCTCCCATCTTATCTCTAGTCAAAGGACAATCAAAGTGTTGTGCATAAAAATCAAGAAGACCTGCCTTATCCTATGACATATTAGGAGTAACTTCACCTAATTTTTTGCTAGAAGATATTGGGTTAATTGAGTACTACTTCTCTCCACAACTAGAATCTACAACTTCTTCTAGTAACGCGGGGTTCTCCTAATGTTTAGCATTCAACATTTAGTATAAACTTTTTCTATCAAATGCCTTCTAGTGGGGATTCTCATATGCTATGACTAATGGTATTGTTTTATTATTACTTAAAAATACTAGGAGAACTCTACAATTTTGACAGTGGTCGGGTGATTTTTTTCCTACTTTACATAGAGTCTGTAACTCTTTCTTTTGGTGTCAATAGGTTGTGACTGCGAGGCCAACGCAACAAAGTCTCCTCCTAAATGTGATTGCTAGGTGTGGCTGGATCAGTGGACAAATCAGAGGGAATACAGGATAGGTGGTGGTGCCGGCTTAGTGACCATGCTAATGAACTCATCAAGTGCTAATACCTCTATAGTCTGGTTTGGAGTTGTGGAAGTTGTTGCGGTAAGATTGTCTGGGGTTCCTCCAAGTTCATATCCATCACAGCATCATGATCCACCTGGGGAGCCTGCAACAATGAGGAGACGTTACATTAATATTCAAAATCATGTCAAAATGGTTCGCACGTGTGGCTGCTTCATATTAGCAGAGCATCAACATAGGTATATACATGTGTGATAGAAATAATAGGATAAACATACAACCTTACACTAGGATTAACGAGTGTAATAGAAATGGTTTTACACAAGAAAGACTAAAGGGCACAGTGACACGTTGTGGCAGAACTACCTAATCTAATGCCTCTCAGGAGTTCTTGTCTTCCATTAGACACTAAGTACTTAAGGGAGGACACTAAATTACGCAGTTCCGTCGAGCACACCCCAAGAGAGAACCAAAAAATTCACATTTTTATATCAGGATCACAAATGAGAAAATAAAACTTACAACATTCTTAAGTCATTTCTTACATCACTTTTCATGCAACATCAGAGTATAATATTTATTGTTTATAACAGCGAAATATAACCATGTTATCAGAGTTTCAGCGGAAATAAAATCATTTAATGACAAGTCAAACATTAACATGATTATCCGTTATATACATCATAACAGGTTATAAGTTTTTCATTATAAATCATTTTGGGTGAAAGTTGCAAATAAACTCTATGTCCGCAACGTTAAAGAAATCCTCGCTTGGGCCCACCAGGAGGTTACCACACACAAGTGTCAGCTCCACATGTTCCTGTCATCCTGCAACAGGGTAGAACAAACCCTGAGTACTCAATTGTACTTCGCAAGACTTACCTGTCAGGAGGAAAGAAAAGACTCCAAGGATATGTAAGGCTATCTGGCTTGTGGGTTATTGCATCCGCAAGGAAGCATTACTAAGTATGTGTCCTTATATTCAATTTCATTAGCAGTCATCATTAGTTCATTAACTACCATTCTATGTAAGCACATGTGCTACTTTCAAGCAGGTGGTAAGCAATCAGAACTTATTTTTCCATCTTTCATATCCTAGTTCTAACTACGGTGCTAGACTGTAGACAAGTCGTACCGGATTACCCGGTGATTCGCGAATCAATGTGCCCAGCTGGGTATCCCGAAACACATGCCCCGCTTGTACCCCAAGCACAAGCAGGACCAACCCACCACTCTTCTGTCAAGGGGTCCAGGTCTCCATCCAAACTTGGACTCCAAGCCCCCACACCTGAGTCCTAGACTCAGTGTGATGCTTAGACCTCCACCATCCCCGCCTCTAATCAATCGATCTAGAAAGAGCCAGAACCTATGACAAGAGAGCAGCGAGCCTTCCCTGTTCCCATAAACAAGTATGTGCTTCAAGATAATAAGTCTGTGACCTGCCTAGAACCCAATGCAACGGTCGATCCTTAACCGACACAGGCGGAACAAGTGCAATCCGAGGCTCGCTCGAATGACCAAACCAAGTCCAGATCCAAAGTACCATTCCGTCCGGTCTCCAATTATCATTCATATATTTTTTCAGGTGATAATAATACAATAGCAATAATAATATATTTCCTCTCTCACGAGTGATAGGCAATCATTCGACTTCTACCGGAATCATGTAGCATAGCAATCTACACGATCCTATCATACTAGTAAGACTCATAGGATAAGGATATATATATGCAAGTGGTTTTAATTCATCTCTTTAAAACTTAATGCACAAGCATAAAATAAAAGTGTAGAATAATAGGGGTTATGCACCGGGGCTTGCCTGGGTAAGATTTACTCAAAGATTAGCACTCCATCGTGGTGACGCGATCATCAAAGCACCAGCTTCTCTGCTACTCCGGTCGACTCCACGGTCCATCGTTGGCCCTATTATGATATTCGCGGATGCAACGTGGAAACATAAATAATCACGACAATCGCAACACAGAGGTACGATTCCGCTGCTAAGCAAACGAGCTGGCTCTAACGACTAACGTACTACGCTACGTATTCATGTTATTGACAAAGCGTTATTTTACCACAAGTGTTTTAGTTATACCCTTTTAAAGCGTTTCTTTATTTCGTCTAATATATATATTCGAACTAGGGCTCATTAGCTATCGTAGCAAAATAATTATCCTGGAGCTACCAAAAATTTACAGAAAGCACAGTAATATTGCGAAGCTACTGTAAAATTTTCAAAGCTAATACTATCATTATTTTGCCACAAAAATTCCTACAAGTTCATACTTTAATAATATTAGAGCATGTTAAAATATTTATGGCAACCGTGAAATATTTTAGAACCCTATGAACCAAATACACTAGCAGGTAGATCATGATTTTAGAAACTGAACAAAATTAGTTTCACAATTTTTGGTCAACTACATAAATTTCTACGAGATTTACAAGTTTGTTTTTTAGTATTTGCATAAGAAATGCTTTAGAATGAAAAAGGACCCGCAGCCACCCCTTTCTAGCCCAGCAGCCAGGTCTGGCCCAAGCCATGCGCGACAGCGCGCGACGCAACTGCCCAGCAATGGCCCAAGGCCAAGAGGCTCGCGCGCGCTGATGATTTTGCAGGAAAGCCCTCGATCTAACAACTTATTGCACGTCGTCAAACACACTATTGTAGCAGAGACACACTTCGTAGCTAGCACCCTGCAAAACCTTGTCTTTGCAACAGCCATACCCCTAGGCAGTGGGCGCACGACGCCGCGACGACCGGCGGCAACCTGCGGTTGCATCGAGCAAACAGGACATATTTCGACCTGCCCAAAGGGCCTATCACCACTTACGGTACACATGACGGTGACGGGTAGCGGTGGGATATGAGGAGATGCCCTAAGATACGCTGCAGTGGTAGGCGTCGATCCGTGGCAATGGCACAAGTCATCCTAGCGAGCGAGGAGGACGGGGAAGGAAGGGAAGTGGTGCACGAGCATCAGTGCCATACCATGAGTATAGCCGAGGTGTCGGTGAGAAGGGAGAGGCCCTAGAGGAAGTTGGCCACATGCACGCGGCGACGATGGCGGCCTCCCAAGTCAGCATGGCCGTGTCAGCCTGCCTTCGACGGACCCAAGGCGAGCACCGACACAAGGGGGTCAAGGTACGTCTGTGGCTAACTTGAATCGAACTAAGACTAAGTGTAGGGACTTACCACCACACGTGCTATACCATGGCGGCGAGATGACCGACTGATGAGTACAACACCAAATTGGCGATGGCCAAGGCTCGTCCGGCTTGAGGAGAACAACACCGTCAAGCCTACTGCCTAAGCCACCCACGATCACGAAGCGTTGCGCTGCAGAACCTGATCTAGGCAATTAGGAGGAGAGAAAGAGCGGCGGCTCTCGTACGGCGTGGATGGAAAGGTCACCCAAGCGAACCGCGTGACTTAAAATAGGGCGAGACCGACCGGGGAATGTAGCACACACACGTGAGCATAGTCGGGAGGCGAGGAAGGTTTGGCACAGTCGTGAATGAATTTGAGCGGCCAGAACCGGACAGAGTTCGCCTGCCGTCGGCTAGCGAGTAAAGGCGAGGCAGCGAGGTGTCCATCGTCATGGTGATGGGACCCGATGACCACGACACTGGCGGCAGTGGTATATGTCCAAGGCTGGACATGGTAATTAGGTCAAGAGGTAGAGCGAGCGCCACGGGAGCCATGCGACGCCGGCCATTGCCTCCTCATGCCCCGGCGCCCAGCACGGAAACCAGTGACCATCGATGGCGCGCGCTCGCCACTGACAGCAGGGCCCGGACACGCAAGGCCTAGGCGGCACTGGCACCGGCCAGCACACGAGCTGCCAATGAACGCCGCCCAGCCACTGGCGGAAGCCCGGCGCCCGCAGCGCCCCTGCGCGCATGGCGACCCTGACCTCCGGTTCTGAACTGAGGAACGATGCCACACACTCTTTTTAAAGCGGTTCAAAAACCACTTACTAAAGCCACGAAGGCTCAACCAACTACACGAACCTAAAGTCCACACCACGCGCTATCCAACGAAGCAATCGTCGAGACTAAAGAGTGACTAAAGAGGGAGAGAGGAGGATGCCAAGGTGATCATGTCACTTGAGCACTGGTTCACGAGCAGAGCACCAATGATAAGGTTACTAGTGCGTTTTGATCGAAGTTTGGGCAATTTTTAAGAGTTCAAGTTGACATCCAACTCAACTACGACCTACACCTTGTCCAAGTGCTAAGTTAGAAGCAACCACTGGTGCAAGAATATGGATGTAGTGCTTAACCATTTTTGTTGGAAATCAAATGCCAAAATGGCATTGTCTATCATCGTTACAGACTTAGAAAGGATGAGAGTCCCGCTTGAACTAAACAACCATTAACACCTTTGATTGAATTTTAAAAAGGTCGGAACTTCGTCAATTTCAACTAGACAACATGTCATGACCTAGTCCATACTTCGTACTAACTCGTGGGAACACAATATTAAAGCACTATTTAAGTATTTTGCACATTATAATTCTTCAAAAATGGCACTTTCTAATTATAAGCTATGTCACATTTTCATTTATAGAAATTGTTTTTCATGCCGAACATCTAAAACCACTTATCCTATTTTTCTTATTAGAATTTCATAAGCACGTTCACACATTAATTGAACTAACTCGCAATATCCCGTTCGCTTCTCTTCTCATAAAAATGAGACCTACAATTTAATTATCCTTTCTTGGGAGTTTTAAAAATTTTAACACCCGAAAACTTGTTTTATTAATTTCTTTTAGGGGTTAATCTAAGTACTAAGCAAGATTACACACGTGAATTGGAGGATCAGTTAGGCTATCTCTACCCATAGGGCAAACTAGAGCCATCTATTTTGATATAAAATATCTTGATAACACTTTGAAATAATTTTGATATAAAATATCTTGATAACACTTTGAAATAATTTTTATAGCAAAATCTAAAAAAAATTCAGATGTAAGCAAATTTTAACAAGTTGTATATACTTAATCAACCATCAGCCAGGAGCCCAGGAGGGTTAGAATAAGGTTAGAGATTAGTATGGTCTTTGTTTTTTTTTTTCATTTTTTTCATTAATTCATTTATGGGCCTTTAGCTAACGGAATTTAAGGGGTGAGGTGGCTTCGGATTCAAAAAGTTAGGGTAAAATTGTAAATAGATCATCTTTGGAATACAATAATTTTATCAGTCATGTAGAAATTTTCAAAAAATCATTTTGCTTTACATGAAAACATGAAAAAAATTCATCTTTTAAAGGAGACCTTAGAGCATCTCGAAGAGTTTGTAAATCCTCTCTTATCAATAGGAATTGAGATTTTAGTAGAAAAATGCCCTCCAATATATTTTTTAAATATATCTTCAAATATTACCATTTTCTATTATGTATTTCTCGCTAGTTAAAGACAAAGAGCAAGATTAACTCTCTAGAATGCGCCGAATATAGACAAGCTATTCGAGGGTAAAAGATATAGATAGCAATTTATATATAAATGGCCATCCAAATGATGATTTGGAGATATCTTAGATGCTCTTGGCCTTTAAAACAAGGAAAGATAGCGATTATTAGATGATTCAAAATAGTCTGGAAAGTTTCTGCAGAGACTCACATTGGCACGAATCGATTCGAAGTTTGTGTTTGTGTTGAAATCTTATTACGTTACAATTACAAATCTCGAGGTGGAATAAATCCCTTGTGGAAGGTTTTCTTTCTGGACGAAAAAAAAAGAAGGGTTCAAGTTCACCGGAACAAACGCATCTCCCGTTCCGACTCCCTATCCGGCACCCCCCCGCGGCAGGCAACGAGAATGACAACGGCAGCCGGCAGGGACGCCCACCGCTCGTCCCCTCTTCTCCAGCAGGCCGCAGCAACACCACAAGCGCCTCCGCCTGCTAACGTCCCCGCTCCGCTCCCTCGTCGCCATCGAGGACCCGGAACGACCGCCGACTCCCACCTCATGAGCTCCCGGCCCCTCTCATATCTTCCCAACGCCATTCCATTCCGTCTGGATTCCGACTTGCCATTGCATTATGTTGTTGTTTCTCATCTGATCCTAAGGCGTGGCCTACTTGTGTAGTGCCAGTGTGCCACAAGGAGGGGATCACGCTCCACTGCCCTGAAGTGAAGTTTGCTGCATTGCTGCAAGCATTTTAGGACTTGGTCCAGAGAAGAATTTCTGCTCTAGGTTCAGACGAACCCCCAGGCTATGGGAGAATCCACGTGCTGCCACTACATATTGGAAACTCTGCAGAGCCGCGCAGCAGTGATGAGCCCTCAGGCAAGTCCACCATTCATGTTGCTTACATACAGCAGTGTAGTACATATTGCATCCTTACTGTATACATCTCTCCAATCACTTTGAGGTCAGCAGCCTAGTAGTATGAATCAATTTTTTCTTCAAAAAAAAAAGTACGAATCAATTTCAAAGTTCTTGGTGTTAGATGGATTCTGGGCTGATTAGAAAGAGGAATTAGGAGAAAGGGGAGGTGGACATGAGGAAGATGCTCAGGGATTTTCCTTTTGTCATTTGTTGTCTATAAAGGTGTTCGCTCGGTAATAGCATTTCCTGGAATGATGGATTGTAAAACTAAACTGATTTAGTTTCTATATATGATAGAATCTGAGGAGATTTCTCTCAACTTATTTCAAGAACAAGTGACCGTAGTACCATACGACACTAGGTGGAGGCAACATATTGCCGAAATTGGTGGCAAGCAACATGGTCTATTTGAGATATTAGAACCTATTTGTTCAACACAACAGGCCACAGCTTGGATACATGGGTAATTTTTTTCCAAGGCTTTAGTGAGAAGAGGTCTTTATGCTTGATCTACAAACAGGACCATATCTCTTGAAAGCTTTTTTCTTGGGTGCAAGAACATGAAAAGCTTGCGGCCTTCCCTTTGAGAGAGGATTTGTTTTGTGGTTCTTGGTTGGGAGTAGACTTATGGGTTCGAGACAGATTGCAGCATTCTAACTAAGTGATGGCGCTCGAGATCTCTTGTTATCAATATCTAGAATTCTTAGGATGGTCCTCACCTTGTAAGTTAGGTTGTCTTTTGAGTTCTGTGATGCCATAATCGGTTTGCTTCTCCGACCCCCTTCTTTTTGGTTAGTAACTTAATATCCATGATTAATATATCAGCGAAACACTTATGCATAAAACTAAAGTTCTGTATCCATCATTGCTGTAGTAAATCAAGCACATTAATCTCCATGAAATAAATGAATACAGAGTCCTTTTTTTGGCATCAAAGTTGTGTGTGCAATCAGATATCCTGTTCTTCATCCACATTCCTTAGATTTCATATGAGATTCCGACCTTTAGGATCTGGCGGCGGGGTATTGAGAGCATCTTCTCACCATTTCTCGAGTTCTTTCTAAGAAAAGAGTATATGTAGTTGACAGCTATCTTCTTAATGAGTGAGGAATGGGGTGTTGCCACCACCTCACTCTCTCCAAATATGTACACCACACCTTTACTCATCTCTTCAAGGACAGCCTGTTGCTCCTGCTGAATCTTCAGCATCTCTACTATATTCATTTTGTCTCCCTGACACAAAGTTGAACAAGCATCAGTACCACCATTCAAACAGAAAATTAACGGATACTGATAAAACCAAGTCATTACAGAATGTAGGTGTCTTTATGTTTATATGAGGATAATGCAATAGATTAGTCACCTGAAATTGTGCAAAACGCTTGCTCTTTCCACTAGCTTGCCTTGCGTGCTCTGAGAACGACTCTGCTGGTGTGAGCATCTCCTCAACATAGACCGCCTTTACTTTGGGTTTTTCATGGCTGCTAAAGCTCTCAGCGCGAGAACTGCGGTAGCTAGAGGACTGCTTCATCATCGGCTCACAACCCACACCATAGAGGTTGACATCCCGGATGTAGTACTGGAGATGCTCTACAAGTTTATCAACAAAGTCCTTGGCCTCCTCAAAGGGGTCTCGGTACCCATACCGTGCCACACATTGGAATATCTTATAGTATTCTCTGTCTACCTGTCTAAAGAGAAAGCGCTCTGACATGTCGACAGATGGAATTGGCAAGTGCTTCATTGAGACGAAAATGAGCACTGAATGGATGGAAGGGATCTTCTCGATGAGATGACGGAACACTGGGGGTATGCCTTGAACCAACTCAGTATAGAAGAGGCCAATCCCTGGTACTCTCTGTATGTCACGGCGCTCAAGGAGTTCTTTCACTTTGTCACGGGGCACAGAGTGCTCGAGCTCAAAGTTGTATTTCTTCACATGCACATAATGCCATACAATCATCACCACCATCAGGAATGCTGACATTGCCACAGGCACATATGCCCCATGTGCAAATCGATTTAGGATAGCAGATAGATAAATTGACTCAGATGACATAAAAACAACAAAGAACGCAACAATCCACCAGATACTGATCTTCCATACTAGGAGCATCACGATTGTCAACAATAGGGTTGTGACGATCATCACAAGAACAACACATATACCTACATGGAAGGAAGGAAGAGACAAAGTCACATTTTTTAGATTTGCAGATAGGCACATTTGAGCAGAGTTATTGAAATACAAATGTGACTAGAATTATAAATTCATAGCATCTTACCATGAGCTTCCCCAATGATGACGGTTGTCCTGAAGCCAATTGTGACAAGGCAAGCACCCAAGCACAGCAAGTAGTTGACTTCAGGGATATACAATTGGCCTGAGTATTGCCTTGAGGTGTGCAGTATCTTTACCCTTGGAAAGCAACCAAGTGTTTGGGAATGTGAAATTGTTGCAAAGGCGCAGGAGATCATGGCTTGACTTCCAATGATCGATGCTGCTAGTGCAAGAATGAATGTTGGCCAGAACAACGAGACTGCATCCAAGTGGATATATATAAACATCTTGTAAAGAATTCAGATGTCCATATGTACCAGTGAGATACCAAGTGTTGGATTCTATACTTACTTGGAGTTGATCTGTAGAAAGTGTTAGCCACATCCTCCGGGTGTACTCTCAAATATGCTGCTTGCCCAATGTAAGCAAGCAGTACTGACGGGACTAAACCGAAGCCAAAGCTTAGCTGAAGCAGATGAAAGAGAATATTAGTCTTATGGATTTTTTAGTGGTATGATAAATTAATGATCTTTTGTTCTTTAGTAAATATTAAATGATACACATACCTGGATTGATTTGATGCTGAAGTATCCTAGATCAGCAAAAAGAGCTTCTGTGCCTGCGATATTTGCAGAATATTTCCTCAGTATGCATTCAGTGTCATGCTGTGCAGACTCCTGATTCTAGCACAATAGGCCACTATTTTCTTGATACATAAATGGTACCTGTGAAACAAAGGAGTATGCCTCCAAGGGAGACCCATCCTTTTTTCTTGTTCCTTCTAAAATAGTCGATGATGTATTTCATATTGAATGCCCTGAGAGCACCGGTATCATACTTTATCAGGTTGTATAACCCAACGCCTGCAATGAGGAGCAGCCAGAGGAGGATGATCGGCGCAAACAAGTAACCGACTTTGTCTGTCCCGAACCTCTGGATTGCGAACAGCACCACCAAAATTCCCACGGTGATCCAGACTATCTCATCTGTGTAAAATATCACATGTCATTGTCGTGCATGCACCTCATTCATATGTACTAGAAGAACTGTGTCATATTTTCTTCGAAGTATAAGTTCATTCATATGTAGTCGGTTGTGTGCAGTTAAAACAGACAATGAATCCTGTGCATTTTATTGAATTAGATGTCACTAACGGAGGCTACTGGTGTCACAGCCACATATACTTCTTATACTGGGGCACATATTAATTGCTAACGGCGACAGTTCACTCCATGTCTTCAGTTCCAAAGATGGCCGGCAGGTTTGGAAGTCAATAACAGAGGCGTGGAGTCATTTTAGGTGCACTGTATATACTTGTGATGCAGAGTCATTCGTACATTACATTACATATATGTGGAGACTATTCATGCAGATTGGATGGTAATGAGGCAACATCCCTATAGATTATTGTCTGGACTATTAATTGGTAACAACGACAGTCTATTGCAAGTCTTCAGTTTATTAGCTGATACAGATGTCATAATCATAAACAGTCAAGCGTGTAGAATAAACGTAGGACCTCAAATTTTCTGCTGCCACAATATTCTGTTCCTACTTACTTCAAGGATTTCTTACATGAAAGTGAATCTAGAATAACTTTATGAAATACATGTCTGAGTTGGCAAAAAAAGAGAATCTAGAACAACTTTTGAGTGGTTTTCCTCATACCTGTTGTAAGAAAAGATGCCTTTTCTTTTAGACCGCCAACAGCAGAGAGAACTGCACATTTTCACACAAGAGGAAAACGGAACCATGTTAGATTATGCATATTGTACTTGATATTACTTGCTTGGAAATATACTGTAATCCAGATAATGTACTCAAGATAAGTTTTTTTTTTACCTGAAATTGCAGGAGTCAGAATAGCGTCGCTGATAACCATGGCGGTGGCGAGCATGGTGATGAGGAAGAGCGAAATCTTTACAGTCTTGTTGGTCTCGAGCAGCTCCTTCATCCACTCCGCTCTTTGGAGCGTCGCCGGTGGTTTGTCGCGGTTGTACTTGGAGACGAGCTCGTCTTCAACCTGCTGGTTCGGGATCAGGCTTACCTTGGCGTGGCGAGAAATCAGTGTGTAGAGCGCGAAAGTTCCACCTGGAGCAGAAGAAGGAATCATCAGTTTGCTTGGGGATGGGGATTAATTTGTTTGTTTGTTTTACGACTTTTCTTACGGCATCTACTGACTGTTTGCAGTCTTCTGCTATCACATCTTACAGCCAAAGTCTTTGGATTGGACGTGTATGGGCTAAGACTATCTCCAACAATAATGACCTAAACAGGAGACTCATTGGCTAGAATGCGTCGCACCGTGGAAAAAGATCACGTACCTATTTTTGTTGTTTTCCAACCGGAAATGCAAAAAGATGCACTAACAGCTTTCTCTCACTCTCAACAATGCATGCAGGGCGTGGTTCCCATGGGTCTGGTCTCCCTTTCTCTCAGCAACGAATGGACAGGAGCAAACGGAGCGTACGAGCGGCGCCCAGATGCATGCAAGCGCGGCCCCACATGCACTCTCCTTCTCACACGAACTGCAGAGCACCAACAATCAGTCGACAGCGCGTGACCCATTGGCCGAAGCATGTGACGTATATTTGGGTTGCGCCTCGCCTCGCACGCATTTTGCGTCCTTGGTATGTCTATCCTGTTGGAGGGTATTTTTTTACACTAAAGTAAGGTGAAGCACGCATTTTGGGTTTAGGTATCATTATGGGTAGGTTGTTAGAGATAGTCTAAGCAACGGTCAATGAAGGGAAAAGACTAAAAGAGCATGACATTTCTGTCACCTAGCTGTTAAATGGTTATTGGAGCCTCATAAGTTGGTCCAGGAAGTCCAACTCACTCAGATAATTGCACCCATCTCAGTCTCAGATAACACCTAGTAGCTAGCTAGCTTGTACTATCAACTACTACTGCATATCTTTGACGTGACTTGATATGAATTATGGTGCATATCTGCCGAGTTAGGGAGTGTTAGGATCCGGTGATTAAAATTTAGGAGGTGTGTTGGAAGGATGTTGCATGGAATATTTGGATACTAATAAAAAAACAAATTACATAATCCGTGAGTACTCCACGAGACAAAATTTTAAAGCCTAATTAATCAATCATCAGCACATGTTTACTGTAGCTAAACGTTGTCAAATCATGAACTGATTAGGCTTAAAAGATTCATCTCGTAAATTAGTCGTAAACTATGCAATTAGTTTCATAATTAGTATATATTTAATACAACATGCATGTGTCTAAACATTCGATGGGACAACGACTAAAATTTAGAAGGGGCGACCAAACACCCCCTTAGTCTCGCATTGGACTAGTATGTACCACAGTACTGTACTGCATGACAGCATGAAGCAAGGAGGAAGTTTTTGGTTAGTTGCTGACGTAACGTACCATCACCGTCGTCGTTGGCTCGCAGGGCGATGTAGACGTACTTGATGACGGTGAAGAGCAGGAAGCTGTAGATGATGAGGGAGAGCGCCCCGAGCAGGTCGTCCGGGTGGGCGACGCCGTCCCGGAACGTGCTCGAGTACACGAACAGCGGCGACGTGCCAATGTCGCCGTACAGGATCCCCACGCACTGGAACGCCAGCCGCAGCGTCTTGGCCCAGCTATCCTGTGTTTTGTTACGCGCACAAGTTCATCGATCAGTACGTGGTGTACGTATTCAAATTTTCATATGTCGAACGTCCTGACAACTTAACAAACAAGCTACTAGCTAGCTAGGTATATATTGAACAACCTGTCCGTGGTGGTTCGCGTCGGCGGCTCTTGTTGCGGCCATGTACAGGGAATCCTGCCGCTGCATGGTCGCCGGCACGTCGACGTCGACGGCGGCCTCATCGCTCTCGAGGTCCACGATGACGATCTCTTCCCTACTTCCTCTGCTGTCAGCTGCTTGTTGGGCCGCCATACATACCAGCTGATAGATAGTTCGATCGTCTCTGCTGCTGCTCTCTATATGAGGTGGAATCACACAGGATCGGAGCTGTGCTGCTACGTACACAAGGATATGTACTAGCACTATATAGCTAGTACCGCAGCACTTGTAGTACGTGACAAGTACGTCGTCCGAGCTCTAGGCGAGCTCAAGAGCTTGGGCTCCCTTTTATAAGCTCTGTCCCCTGAGGAGCTGCTGGCTCTGGTACCTAGTACGTAGCTTCGTTACTTCTCGTCCACGTGCTGGTTGCATCTTAGAAAAATCGTCGTTGGACTCGATCGAGACCCTCGGGTTTGTCCGGTCGTCACAGAATGCATCATCGATAGCCGCCACTTTCGTCAGTCAGCCTGATCGCTGTTCTGGGTTGATAAGTTCAGCTGGTGCTGGTTTGTTGTGAGAAAAAAAAATATTGTACCATGTCTAATAAGCTCTGGCTGAAACCAACAAGCGAGCAGGCTGAGTAGCTACTTCACCTTCTTCAGCATTCCTGTGGCAGTCCATGGATGCAGTGTCGCACATCGAGAGCGGCCGGCTTTTATCTCCTGTCGTGTTTGAATCGTTGGGATCATATATTTAATTTACGTACTCGCCACGGAATAGATACGCAGTCAAAATGTGAACTGTCGCGGTAGGCGCTTTTAATTAATTTTGGCATTAACGTCGCTTTGTCCGCGTAGAAGCCTGCGAAGTCGCCGGAAGCGTAAAGCTCAGTTGAGGCCTGCCCAGTTCGATCGCGCGCGTCCGTCCACAGTTGCATCATTTGCGATCTCGATCGTGACACGCACGGGCATGGCAGTGCTTCTTCGAGTCACCGGGTTCAGACGCGAGAGCACGCGGAAACTGCTTCGTTTTGCATAAGTGCCCAGGCGACAAATAAAATATATAACTGCATGCAGCAGATCTGATCGAAGTTATTAATATTCTGAATTACAAGGTTACTTACTATTACTAATTAATATATACTACAGAAATGTTTTTGGAGGCGGGCAAAATCGATTAACCAATGCGGCACAGCCGCCTCAGTCTAAAAGTCACAGTAAATCACTGTTTCCCGAGGCGGTTCAAATATCCCCTCGGTAAATTAAATAAAAAAACAGAAAAAGAAAACTCATGGACAAGCCCATCGAGCCCATCCACGCGCCACCACCGCCGCAGCTCGCTGGATCTGCGTGCTGCCGCAGCCACTCGCCAAATCTGGGCACCACCGCCGAATTCGGGCACCTGTTCGCGCGGGGCCCTCGGTGGAGCCACGCGGGACCGCTGCTCCTCATCGTAGCCCTGCTTCTTGGCTAGATCCAGGCGCCGCGGCGGACGCCGCGCCGTGCCACCGCTCCGCATGATGGACGCCGCGCCGCTTGCACCCGCGCGAGGCCGCACCGCCCGCGCTCGTGCGAGGCCACGCCGCCCGCGCCCGAGAGGGAGAGGGAGGCCCGCACCCGAGAAGGAGAGGGTGAGGGAGAGGGAGGGGGCGCGCTCGGGGAGGGGGAGGAGACCGGTAGCGCTGTTGGGGAGAGGGAGGAGAGGCGCCGCTGTTGGGAAGAGGAGAGGGAGCTGGTCAGAGGGAAGAGGAGAGGAAACCCTAAGTTACGGTTTTATACTTGAACGCGCCTATCGGGCCTCACCTGGGCCTGTTGGGCCTTGTCCTTTTTCGAGGCGGGCCATTTAGGAGGTCTACCTCAAAAAATGGCATCCATTTTTGGAGGCCCGCCTCCGTAAATCAATTTTAGGAGGCAGGTATTTTCCTATCGCCTCCATAAATAAAAAGACCGCCTCGGTTAATCGATTTTGCGAGGAGGTTATTTTTTGGTGCCTCGGTAAATAAAATGACCACCTCCATTAATCGTCCGACATTTTCTGAGGAGGTTGGATTTTATGACCGCCTCAGTTAATGTTTTGGCACCACCTCGCAAAGTCTTTTTTGTAGTAGTGCTTGTTTAGCGTTTAGGCCGTTCAGATGGTGTTTAAAAGGAGTCAAACGACCTAAATGGTTTTGTATAGTAACACAAAAATATACATATTTATGTATGTAAAAATAAAATATGCTACATATTTACACATGTAAAAAATAACGATTCTACTAAATATTTTTTTGGGAAGAAAATTAAATCTCATTTCACCTCGTATACTTAAGAGTTAATTAGTTGGGTGCCAATGCGGTAGCTGTAATCCTCCTATTAACTAAATGGTGAGTTAAATGGCCGTTTAGCTCATTTAATTGTGTTTAACTTGATTCAGTATAGAAAATTTAGATGGTTTTTGAACAGTTTAAATGGTCCAACTGTTTAATTCGCCGTTTGGAGCCTAAATGACACAGATGGTCATTGTTTACTGTTTAAACGGATTAACAAATGGCTATTTAGGAGAACAGTCCCTTAAACACATATCGTAGCCTAAGGTTTCAACTAATAACATTTCAAACATACATGGAGGTGTGATGAAAAAATGTGAAAAAAATATAAAGGAGGATAGAAAGACATATAGAATTATCTATTTCGACCGAGCAGATGAAAGAGAATAAATACATATAAGGAGTTTTCATTAACCTTGGATTTTGAGTTTTTCCAGAAACTTCTAACACTTTGTGTCATTAGTATTAATAACCGTGCAGAGGCATATAAACTCTTAGGTGACATCACACAGTTACAAAAACTGAGCCTACAAGGCTAATCAAATTGTGTCCAATTCTAATGTCACTTTCTAAAACCTACAGGTAATATACGTCATTGCTTGGTAAGTTGTTCTGGTAAATAAGGTTGAAATTCTCAGGTGCTGTCGAATTTCAAGGCAGTTTCGACTTCGTCCAAGGCATGTCTAAATTTTCTTGCAGTAGTTTCAAAATATATTGAAAAAAGGTGAGTAGGCGCAAAGCTAGACCACGAACATTTCATAATACACCCGTTCTGAATATCTTTAGGATAAAAGAACAAACAGCGAATAAAAAAGTTTTCCCAAAAAAAAAGATCAAGAAATCTATTTTGTATAGTTCTTATCTCGTTGAAAATGTTTCCATGAGACTTTCTTTCATTGAAGAAGTCCATGACTTGTTCTAGGTGATATGAGGTTGAACAAGCTTTAGAAAAAAAAATGCAAAGAAGGATACATAAGGGTGGAACAAAAAACAAAAAAATGTCCCCTTCTTTCTTCCTGAGCATTACCGCTAAATATTCCTTCTCTACAGGTTAGATTGGGTTTCAGATGTTTATCGTTTACTATATGAAACCAAAAATAAGAAATGACAAGAAAGTCGTATATAGATGGAGGATAAAATTACGATGTGAAAACAAGACAGATTTTTTTTAGTAGAAGAAAATGGTTGTGATTGCTTCTATGTATCAGTTTAATTAGTAAAATTTTTTATTATGCCCTAGTACTTATGCTGTTTTAATTAGTGTTATTCGCTAGAGATCACGACTTGATACATATATACGGCATCCAGTTCGTAAATCCCACTAAGTCTTGGAGAAGTACGTACGCAGGCAAGAGCAGACGACTACATCGTTGACTTTCAAAGACATGTGGTCAAAAGCGAGCGGCGATGCACAACTGGTGCAGTAAGTGAGCGTCGACGAGTAAACGGGCCAGTCAATGTAACGAACCTTTCTGACCATACGTACACATCAGATTTGGAATTCCTTGTACTATACACTCTCCCTTGCTGTTTGGTTTTGGGGTCCGTGGCCCGTTATCAGTTCATTCATGACGTAATCTGATTGGGCTTCTTCCCGTTTGTGGTTCCACTAGCCTGTAATGGGTAACACCCTGAACCATTGCGGGACTATGGAATGCAGATACCGCTCGCCATCTAGCGCTAATCGATCCGGTCACCCCACTCCTTTGCACAGTCACGAAAACAAACAAACCAACATTTTCCATTAGGGCTGGTTCGTTTGGTTTGGTTTGGTTCGGTTCTTATTCTTGAACCGTTCAAGGTTCCAGGTGTGTCACTCAACCTAATTAGTTGCAGGCGGTTTGGTTTTGGAGGGTAGGTGACAAGTCTCCGTTCCGAGCCATGGAAGGATGAACAAATCTCCATTCCAACCATTTTTCACTCCAGGACGCATCTAACTGAACACGCATTTATAGTTCAACTTGACATCGAACCAGGCCATATCAATCCGAGCAGAACAGGCCATGTTCCGGCTGGACCAAACGAGCCTTTACCTGGAACCATTACCGCCGTGATATGATCCATTTGCATTACTGAAAGTGCAATCAAGCCTTAATTATGAGTTTTGGTGATAATGACCACACAATTAGAGAACTAATGAGATTTATCGAGATGACAAGTAGGGAATTTATATTCGAGGATGCTACACGAGATGAAGGAGCCTCCAATTATAAATGTATATGACTTCAAACTCAAAGGAGGTTTAAATTCTTTTATATATTGAATTTGAGTATAGGAAAAGTCGTACTATAAAGGGGGCACAATGCTTAAGCTAATATATGCTACCAACTGCTTAAACAACCACATGCATCCTCAGATTCACAGCCAAGATAGTCTACACTTTACTATTACATCTGCTGTCTTATGTAGTGCGGCACTGCCACACTTGAAGAACAGCTCGCCTGACCCCTTGGTCGCGGGCTTCGGCTCGCCCGATCCCTTGGTCGCGGGCTCCGGCTCGCTCGACCCCTTGGTGGCGGGCTCCAGTTCGCCCAACCCCAAGGCCACGGGCTCCGTCTCGTCCGATCTCGAGCCCGTGGGATTCGTCTCGCCCGACCCCTTGGGTGCGGTGTCCATTGTGGGCTGGGGGTATATATACCTTTTCCATTCCTCCCCAACGGCTATCTGCGATTTAAGTGACCGTTGGGGGCTAGAAGGTATATATACCTTCTCTTTACTCCCCCAACGGTAACGAGCTCCCTTCTTCCTCACTTTTGCACGTCCAAAACAGAGCAGGAGCTCTCTCTCTCTCTCACTCCATTGTTGATCTAAAGCCTCCAAGCAAATCCATTGATTTCCCCATCAATCCTTGTGGGAAAAGGTTCTAAAACTTGATTAGAGAGCAACTCCATTGATTCCTAAATTCTAAAGAGCACTTGGTTCACGTTTTAGCCGGCGGTTGTATTTGTTACTCTTGGAGCTTGGCTCCTAGCTGACTAGAGCGTCGCCTGTGGAGCTTGCCAACTTATGTGGCAGCCCCGGGAGGTTTGTAACCACCTCTTGCAGCAAGTAAAATCATCCCCTCATCTCAAGAGTTCACTCTCTTGACTTGAGAATGAGGTAGGGTCGCAAAACCCTAAGCTTCAGTGGTATACCTCAACAATGTGGACTTAGGCAAGCTTTGGTGGCGAGCTAAACCACAGGATAAATCCTCGTGTCATCTTGTGCTTGTGTTGCTACACTTGTGTTCTTGTTATTGTTGAGGTGATTTCTAGAGTTTGAGGCCGATCTACTTGTGTGTGGTGTTTTCATCTCTTTTAGCTATCGATCTGTGATCTACTACCCTGCAGGAAGTTAAGAAATTTACCCGATCTAAATTTTGTTGTGTGGATTTTGAATTCTGAACTAATCTCTCCTGCAGGTGTGGCAGTGCCGCTGTTTGGAGCGGCAGTGCCGCGAGTGAATTTGACTTCGGTTTGACTTGAGAACGAGGTAGGGTCGCAAAACCCTAAACCTTAGTGGTATACCTCAACAACGTGGACTTAGGCAAGCCTTGGTGACGAGCTGAACCACGAGACAAATTCTTGTGTCATCTTGTGCTTGTGTTGCTACACTTATGTTCTTGTTGTTGTTGAGGTAATTTCTAGAGTTTGAGGCCGATCTACTTGTGTGTGGTGTTTCTACCTCTTTCAGCTATCGATCTATGATCTACTACCCTATAGAAAGCTAAGAAATTTACCCGATCTAAATTTCGTTGGGTAAATTTTGAATTGTGAACTAATCTCTCCTGCAGGTGCGATAGTGCTGCTGTTTGGAGCGGCAGTGCCACGGGTGAATTTGACTTCGATTTGAGTTAAATTTTTATAGGCCTATTCACCCCCCTCTAGGCGTATTAGAGATCCTACAAGTGGTATCAGAGTAGGTTACCTTGTGTGTGCTTCACCGCATCAGGTATAGAGCCCGAGGGAGGATCCGGTGTTGTGAAGCCCATCAACATCGATCCGGAGGACGTTGGGTTGCATGACACCGACAACAGTGAGCTTAATGCCTCTATAGCAAGCAACTCTATGCTCCCATAGCTAGAGGCAACCGATGTCAAAAAAGCTCAAAATGAAGAAGAAAGAAGAAGAAGAAGGGCAGCTAGAAAAGAGAAAAGAGAAGCAAGAGAGAAGAAGAAGATGGAGCAGCAACGGTTAGAAGAGAAGAAAGCAAGAAAAGAAGAAAGAAGACTCAAGAGAGAAGCTAGAAGAAAAAGAAGAGAAGCTAGAAAGAAGAAGGAACAAGAAGCAAAAGCCTCCAATGAATCTTCAAGTGAGCTATCTAGCAGCTTCGAAGATGGTGATGATGATGAGTCCTACCAAGTGCATAGCAAGAAGGACAAGAAAGGAAAGGGCAAGAAGAATGACGACAATAAATATGCCACCGTATCCTTTAACTATTCTTCTATGTCTATGACTAACCATGATCGCAAGTCTTTCATCAATGTGCCCGTGGGCAAGTTACCTCATTTCGATGGGACTAACTTTGCCAAGTGGAAGCACTTGATGAAAGCCTATCTTATAGGTCTTCATCTCGGCATTTGGGAGGTTGTTTGCAATGGATTTGATCCACCTGTTGATCCCAAGAATCCAACCATGGAAGAAATGAGAATCATCTAGCTCAACGGTCAAGCTACTAGTGTATTACTTAGTGCCTTGGATGGTGATGAGTACAATAGAGTGATTGGTGTGGATGTTGCCAAGCAAATTTGAGATACTTTGCATCTTGCACATGAAGGGGTTGACAAAGTGAGGAAAGCAAGAATTAATTTGTTGATGTCCAAGCTCAACTGATTTGTTATCTTGGATGGAGAAGGGCCACAAGAGATGTTTGATATGTTGATGACCATGGTGGGCAAGATTAGAGGCTATGGTTGTGATGAGCTAGATGATCACAAAGTTGTTAAGATTATGTTGGAAGCTTATTCACCAAGAAATGAGACCGTAGTAACTCTAATTAGAGACAAGAAGAAGTTTGAGTACTTTACATCAAATGATGTACTTGGGAGGATCTTGACCTTTGACATGCAAATAGAAGAAGCAAATGAGAGAAAGAAGCTTGGAGAATTGCAAGCAAAGCTAGAAGGCATCAAGATTAACAAGGATGTAGTTTTTAAGGCCAACAAATTAAGCAATCAAGGCTCTACTAGCAAATCCAAGACAAACAAGCAAGCTTCAATTAGCAATCCCAAAGCAATCAAGCAAGTTCAAGAAAAAGTAGAGACCACCTCATCCTCTAGTAAGAGTTAACATGATGATGACCAATATGAGAAAGTGGATGGTGTTGCTCTCTTTATGAGGAGGTTTCACAAAGGGTTAAAGAAGCAAGGGTACAAGGTACTAAAGTGGAAGTTTCCAAACAAGAAGAAGAGGACATGCTACAATTGTGGAAGCACCGATCATTTTATTGCCAAGTGCCCACATGAGATCAAGGAGAACAAGTATAAGAAAGAGAAGGAGGAGGACAAGGCCGACTAGAGAAAGAGCAAGAAAAACATGGGAGAAGCTCACATTGGGCATGAATAGGATTCATCTATTGAAAGCTCAAGTGGAGAAGATGAGAAAGTTACAACCATTGCTATCCATGAGCCATCTTCTTCACCAAGACTCTTTACCAACATGTCCGATAATGACTACTACTCCTCTCACATTTGTCTTATGGCAAAAGGTGAGAAGATAAAATCTAAATCCAAGACCAAAGCTCCTCCACCTCCACCTCCTAGTGATATCTCTAGTAGTGATATTAGTGATAGCTCTAGTGATGAAGAAATTGGTAAATTAACTAAGAACTTAGATAGAAAGATCAAACTATTCATCACTAAACTAATGGAGGACTTAGAGAGTGTCCAAGCCGAGCTAGAATTTAGAGAGAAAACTCTTATCCAACAAGAGGATCTCTACATTGCTAGCAAGGAAGCTCTTGCATTAGAGAGAAATAAGGTGGAATCCTTGTGCAAGGCTTTAGCCAAAGAACAAGGGGACCTTGCTATCACAAAGAAAAAAATATTGCTCTCAAGAAAAAGTGTTGTGACTTAGATGAAAAGCACAAAGAACTTGAGCTGCAATATAACATTCTTTGGGATGTAACTCACATCCCTCTAAGGCAAAGGATGCCTCTACTACCTCCACTAGTCAAGGTTGTGGAGAATATAATAATATTGATTTGAATGATTATTCCACTAACCTTGCAAACATGAATGCAATGAGAAAAGAAATTGCTAGACTCAATGAGATCATTGGCAAGGGCTTTGAGTGCTAAGGCTCAAGTAAGTGACAAGAAGGCAAATGATTCAAAAGTGCCTAAATTCAAGCAAGGGAGACACCCATCAATCAAGCATGGGCTTGGGCACACTACAGGAGCCAAGACAAATGGAAGAAAGATCATAAATGGCTGAGTGTGTCAAGTTTGAGAGGAAGGAAAGAGTTGGTAAGATTAGCCTGCATAGACAGCGGTAGTGCCGCAATCTAGAGTGACAGTGCAGTAGTGAAGGCCAGCTGTGCCGCTCCCCACAAAAATGGGAACGCTACCAATTCTGCTCCTGATCAAGCTAAGCCCAAGAAGAAGGTATCCCAATAGAAACAGGTTCAGCAGAAGCCAAAGGAATCAGTGTGGGGCACTATGAACAAGTATGCCTACCAACCAAAGTTTCAACCACCTCGACAAAGCTTGACTTCGTGTTTTGTTTTAAGGAACAATAGTAGTGAAAAAGTGGTTGCCAAATATGTTGAAAAGGAAGCCAACACATATAGGAATACTTCTATTTGGGTTCCTAAATTTCTTGTGACTAACATGCAAGGCCCCAAGTCAAATTAGGAACCTAAATCAAGCAACTAAATCTATTTTGCAGGCATACTCCTTCGGTGGGTCAAGTTGGGTGCTTAATAGTGGATGTACAAATTATATGACCAGAGAAAGGAGTATGTTCTCATCATATACCCCAAAGATGGACTCAAATGAAAATATTCTCTTTGTAGACAACTCTAAGGGGGATGTGATTGGTCTCGGTAAAGTTGCTATAACCCTTGAGCATTCAATTTCAAATGTTTTACATGTTGATTCGTTAGGTTATAATTTGTTGTCCGTCTCTCAATTATGTGAGATGGGTTTTAATTGTCTCTTTATGGATAAGGGTGTGGAAGTCTTTAGAAGGGAGGATTCCTCTATTATCTTTATGGGTCATTTAAAGAACAAGCTTTACCTAGTTGATTTCAACAAAAGTAAAGCTAATCTTGAGACTTATTTAGTGGCAAAATCTAGCATGGGGTGGCTTTGGCATCGCCGACTAGCCCATGTTGGGATGAGAAACCTGGCCAAACTTCAAAAGGATGAAACACATCATTGGGCTAATAAATGTTTACTTTGAGAAAGATAGGATATGTAGCGCTTGTCAAGCCAGAAAACAAGTTGGCATATCTCACCCACCAAAGAGCATCATGACCACGACGCAACCATTGGAGCTCATACACATGGATCTCTTTGGACCAGTCACCTACGTAAGTATCGGGGGTAACAAATATAGTCATGTTATTATTGATGATTATTCCCGTTTTACTTGGGTATTTTTCTTGTTTGATAAGTGTCAAGTTAGAGACAAAGTGAAGACTTTTGTTAGAAGAGCTCAAAAGGAGTTCGGTCTCCCCATCAAGAAAATTAGAAGCGACAATGAGACCGAATTTAAGAACACCCAAGTTAAGGAGTTTCTTGATGAAGAAGGCATTAAGCATGAGTTCTTAACTCCATACACCCCTCAACAAAATGGTGTAGTAGAGAGGAAGAATCGTACACTAATTGACATGGCAAGAACAATGCTAGATGAGTACAAGACACCAGACCTCTTTTGGTGCGAAGCCATCAACACCGCTTGCCATGCCATCAACCGCCTCTACCTACACAAGAAATTGAAGAAAACTTCATATAAGCTTCTAACCAGTAACAAACCAAAGGTGTCCTACTTTAGAGTGTTTGGGTGTAAGTGTTTTATACTTAATAAGAAACCCAAAACCTCTAAGTTTGCACCTAAATTTGATGAAGATTTTTTTCTTGGTTATGGATTAAATGAGCATGTCTATCGTGTTTTCAATAAAACCTCCAGGAGAGTTGAAATAGCGGTAGACGTGACATTTGATGAATCTAATGGCTCCTCAAGTGGAGCAAGTTGATTCAAGTGTAGTAGAAAAGGAGGATCCACCATGTGAAGCAATCAAGCAATTGACTATTGGTAATATAAGACCACAAGAAAATGAAGTCACTAAAGTGGGGTTCCTCAAGCTGCTGATGAACAAAGTTCTACTAACATACCTGATGCTGAGGGGGAGCTAACCCCTACTACAAATCAGCAGAGTGGTAGTGCCGCACATAAGAGTGGTAGTGCCGCACTCCCTCTGACAGCAGCAGCAAGTCCAACTCCAATTCAAGGACAGAACCTACAACCCAGATTCGAGCAAGAAGATAATGAAGATCCAGAAGATGGACAAGCGGCCATTGATCATCCAAGGCTAAGGCAAACAATACAACATGATCATCCTATTGACAACATCCTTGGGAGTCTTTGAAAGGGGGTAACAACTTGTTCACATTTAGCAAACTTTTGCCAATATTACTTGTTTGTTTCCTCTTTGGATCCTCTTAAGGTTGAGCTTCAAAACCTGGTGGTTGCTCAACATAGACAAGTTCTTGAATGGGGCCGTTAAGGAATGCACTCTTCATGTCCATTTGATATAGCTTGAAATTGTGATAAGTGGCATAGGCTAGAAGCATTCGGATTGCTTCAAGTCTTGCCACTGGTGCATATGTTTTCTCAAAGTCCAAGCCCTCTACTTGAGTGAAACCTTGAGCAACCAATCTTGCCTTGTTTCTTGTCACCACGCTATTCTCATCTTGTTTGTTGTGGAAGACCCACTTGGTGCCAATGATATTGGTGTTGGGTCTCTCCACCAAGGTCCATACTTGATTTCTTTCAAAATTGTTGAGCTCATCTTGCATGGCCATCACCCAATCTAGATCAAACTCCCATGCCAACCAATGGACATCTTGATCTCAACATTGAAGGGAAAGCCATGGATACCAAGGTATATCATTCCATGATCGGCTCTCTACTTTATTTGTGCGCATCTAGGCCTAATATTAGGCTTAGTGTGTGCATGTGTGCTAGATTTCAAGCTAACTCAAAAGAGTGTCACTTGGTGGCCGTTAGGAGAATCTTGAGATATTTAGTACACACTCCTAACCTTGATTTGTGGTATCCTAAGGGCTCTAAGTTTGATCTACTTGGGTATTCAGATTTCGATTACGCCGATTGCCATGTAGATCAAAAAAGCACTTCGGGGACATGTCAATTCCTTAGACGATCCCTAGTGTCTTGAAGTTCTAAAAAGCAAAATTGTGTAGCCCTTTCCACTGTCGAGGCCGAGTATGTTGTAGCCGGTGCATGTTGTGCTCAACTACTTTGGATGAGGCAAACCCTTCAAGATTTTGGATGTCACTTCACAAAAATCCCACTATTATGTGACAATGAGAGTGCCATTAAGCTTGCAAACAATCCTATAAGTCACTCTAGAACCAAGCACATAGACATCCATCATCATTTCTTGAGAGACCATGAAACGAAAGGAGATATCGAAATTCGCCGTGTGAGCACCAAAATGCAACTAGCCGATATCTTCACAACGCACCTCGATGAGTCAAGGATTTGTGCTTTGCGTAGTGAGCTAAATATACTTATGGTTTGAATTTTAGCATGCCTCTATTTGATAAACTAGTATCTAGGTAAAAGAGTTGAAAATTTTCATGTTGTGCATGAAAATGATCTCTAAAAGGCAACTTATGTATTATGATCAAGGTCTGTATTGATTATTTGTTTCTAGTCAAGATATATAGGTGATATGTGTCCATATCTCATATAGAGAGAGTCATATAGATTATAGCTAACTCCTGCTATTTTGGGGACTGCAGCAATGTCGTGCCTATCATGCGGCAGTGCCGCACTTTGAATCTCAATTGAGATTAAGCCCAAATGGTTTTACTATGGGCCCCATTTTTTTCTTCCTCTTATCCTTAAGCCCATAGCAACTTCTTTCCCTCTCTCTTCCCCCCCTGACATCGACACCCACGCCTTTCTCTCCTCTCATGCTCGCGCTATCGCCATCGCTTGGCCGTGCTTTGCCAATCTCTGGCAGGGCCACAGCAGCTGCCAGCCCTCCCTCAACATCCTTGACAGCTGCTACTACCCCTAGCCTGAGCAATTTCTTCTCTCTCCTCTCCATTCCTCGATTGGGAAGATGGGGCATAGAGATTATGACCGAAGGGGGAAAAGGAAGATGAATGAGCAAAGAGACAAGGATCCACCTTGCTGTGGTCGAGGGAGGTCAACAGCAGCAGGCAATAGTGTAGCTCGAAGGGGACTTGGTGAAAGGGGGAGGCACATGCAATACATTGAAGATGAGTAGAGGCTAGAGATGACAGGTCGTACCACTGATGCCATTTCTGACACCCCACAGCATCTCTCTGAGTTTGATGGCAAATACATGAGAGATTTTCAGACTGAGATTATCATGAGACCTCCAGATGGCTCCCGCTAGTATGCTGTTGTCAACTATTCTAAGAGTTGGAAGCTAGTGGAAGAGGCAAGGGGGATCAATCCCTATGTAGTGCGCAAGGATTTGGTCATTGATTACAGATTCTAGAATGAGTTTCATTCCAACTTTTATGCCACTACCATTCTTGCATCCAAGAAAACCAAGATCATCAAGATGTAGTATATTGATTGGGATAAGATGTAGGAGAAGGACGAGCCTGAGTTTGACAAGGTAATCAAAATTTGTGATAGGTTCCAGCTTTCAGACATCATGGGTTTCTAGTATAACTGGAATGGGGAGGTCCTTGCACAATTTCATGCCACATACTTCTATGACCAGACCTCTGATGAGATTCCCTGGATGACTGATGGTCGGCACTACCGAGTCAATTTTGTCACTTTTAGCTAGATTCTTGGCTTTGGGGAGGAGCACAAAGGCTTCACTTACATTTATGATGAGCCTCGAGCTAAGATCCGTGACATCAGTTACATGTGGAGAGATAAAAGGATTGTAGATGGCAAGAGGAGTGGTCTACACAGCTTCTATTACATCCTCAACAACCTCATCAGGAACACCATCAACTCAAAGGATGGAGCAACCTCAAATATTAATGGCTATGTGAGAATGTGTTGGGTAGATTTTCTCTAGGTGGGGACAGGTTCAATGTCCCTAGATTCATGTTGACTGAGTTGAGATTTGAAGTGGAGGATGGGAGGAGGGGGCTGCCCTATGCCCCTTACCTCATGTTCATGATTGAGAGGGTCACTGGATTTTATTTTTCGAAGGATGGGATGCATATCATCTACAAAATTGAGAAGATCCGGCCAGCTGCAGCTACTCAGTGAGCGGGGAGCTCTCATGCTCATGTAGATATCCCTGAGTCTTCCCACTCTAAGTCTCATAGAGGAGGCATGATGAAGAAGTTTGGCAAGTTATTGATGGCAATCTTCGGCAAGTGCACCTATGCAGCTGACAGAGCGTATGAGACAGCTTGAGCAGCATCAGCAGCATGGACATGACCTTCTACCACTTCCTCCTATTCCACCTCCTCCACATTATGACCTTTTGAGTCTCTCCGACACAAATTCAGATGATGAGGAGTAGCAGGGATGAGTAGCAGATGGGGATGAGACCCTGGAGGGATACCGTCAGAGACAGGAGCCGAGGCATTCCACTCGTTCCACTCGCTACACCGTTAGGGGCGTGCACGTATTTACTCCGATGACAATGATGGTGATGGTGGTGCCGGGACTACTACAGGAGGTGATGATATTGATTGGACAGACATCCAGGGAGATGATGAGTAGGTGTTGATCTTTCTTCTTTTCTTCTCTTTTTGATGCTTCATGCCAAAGGGGAGAAAATTAGAGGGGTCAACCAACTTTTCTACGCCATGGTCGGCAGCTACACTTCATGTCCAATTCGATGAGTGTTAGTCTTC
>NW_027096618.1:0-40000 GCF_019320115.1 Miscanthus floridulus | reverse complement strand
GGGGGCCCTAGGGCGGTGGCATATTTCGCCCCCCCCCCCAACAATTATGAGTGAACTACTAGTAATCAGATTGGAATATGGGATGTTCCTACTAGATGCTACCCGAAAGAAAAGGTGTTGAAATTTATTGACCAAGGGCAAGCAGCGGCCTGTAGATTCAGAACAACAGTCATGTTCGCTTGGTTTATAAGCCGTACTTTTTCAGCCAATCAATAATATTTTCCTTTCACAATAAATCAACAAACAGTACTTTCAACCATGGCTTATCTGGCTGAGATCGGCGTCCAAACTTGCCAGAAGGTTCGCAGCGGTGCAGGCGAAATCAGAGCTGAGTAGAGCAACGTTACAAAGACGGCTGACATCGTGAAGTTTTACTTTCTCTCAGCGGAGAGCAAAGGCCTGATTTGCTGCTCCGTGCTCGCCGCCGCTGGCAGCGGTCGCGACTCGCAAAGCAGCAGCCGCCGTGACCGAAGAAGGAAAAAGTCTACTTTTGCTCCCTCATCTTTTGCGCTAGTTCACTTTTGCTCCCTCATCTCTAAAACTAGGCACAAGACCTCCCTCATCTCTCCAAACCACGCACCTAACCTCCCTCGGTGGTTTGGCCTCCGGTATTCGCTGAGTCAGCACTAAATCAAGTAGAAGTGCCCGTGCCCAAGATCTGATCGACTCTGTTCGTTCAAAAAAAATCCCCCAAACTGACGAACCCTAGCTCCGGCATTCGAGTTGCGAGAGGCGGCGGGGCAGTGGGCATTGGGCGCAGCAAGCGGTGCCGCTGGGCTTGGGCGGGCGCCGGGCGCAACGCGCATGCAGGAGCGGTGCTACTGGGCCTCGGCGAGCGCATCACTCCAACTCGCGAGCACAGTGCCGCTAACCACGGTGAGCGCTAAGCCGCAAATGGATCCTGTATTTTTGAGTTGTTTTTCTTGGTGATTGTGTAATTTAACAAGTAATGGGTACATCAGTAGTCCTATTTTAAGCACTTGTAGTCCTATTTTAAGCACTAATGTTCTTACCGCACCTATTTTATTAGTACTGAACCTCGTAGCCTGTATCTTCTGCATGTAGGTGTCACGTGATTAGGCATGGATGGTTGCGACTTCCTCCCTGTTCGGTTTCATTTTAATGGGGAGTTCTTGAGGAATAGCAATGGAGTGTTTTATGTTGGAGGTACTCAAGCTATGTCTTATATCGACCGAGACAAGTTGTCGCTGCCTGAAGTTGTTGGCCATCTCCGTGACCATTGCAATGTCAAAGAAGGCACAATTTTGCATTGGCTATTTCTAGGGAGAGACATGAGCACAGGCCTGAGAGCTTTAGTTGATGACAAAGTGTGCCAGATCATGTCTGACTACATTGTTGAAGGTGATGTTGCAGATGTGTATGCTGAAAATCATGAGTATGATGCAGCTATTGAAGCAAGTGTCTATGAGGAAGAGATGGAAGAAAATTCCAAGGATAATGAGATAGAAGATGAAGATCTGCAACCTTTGACTATTTGGAAAGGTGAAAGCAAAGAAATAGATAAGCAAGTTGACCTTGTCAGTCAATTTTACTGTACTCCAAATAACATGCCAGGAGACACAAATGGAGATGAGATGTCTAACACTGACAGGTGAGTACATGCCTGGAGACTCATGTAGTTCTGGTGATGATGAAGAAGCAACCCAAATTCATAAGAAATTTAAGGATTTCAAGAAGAAGATAAAGAAGGGTGAGGCAGCAAGCTTAGATGATGTGATATATGAAGGTGTTGATTCTAGGCCTCAAAATGAACAAGAGGATGAGGATGATGGCAACAACACTCCATATTTAGATAGTAGTGATGCAGAATCTATTGATGAGTTAGGAGGTACAGGGCAAGGTAGCCTATATCCAAGATTTAACAAGAAGAAGCCTGTTGTCAAGTTTAAGTTGGGAATGAAATTTAGTTCCAAGAAGCAATTTCAAGAAGGCTGCACTTAAGCATGGCTTGGATGAGAGAAAGGTTATTCGGTTTATTAAGAATGACCCAAAGAGGGTGAGGGCAATATGTGACTGGGAAGGTTGTCCATGGGTATGTCTGTTGTCAAATACTTCTAGGTCTGATAGTTGGCAAATATCTACATTTACAAATAATCACATGTGTCCACCTAGAAGAGACAATAAACTAGTGACCTCAGCTGTAATCGCTAGGAAATATGAAAAGTTTATTTTTGCCAACCCATGCTGGAAAATACCTCACATGCAGCAGACAGTTCAAGAAGAAATGTTTGCAACCGTTTCTAAGTCGAAGCTAAAGAGAGCAAAATCACTAGTGATGCAGAAAGCTTTGGATGCAACTAAAAAGCAGTACTCTAGGCTGTATGACTACCAAATGGAGCTTCTCAGAAGCAACCCAGGAAGCAACGTTATTGTGAACAAGGAAGATAATGTAGAGCCTCCTATTTTTAGAAGAATGTACATATGTCTGCATGCTTGCAAAGAAGGGTTCAAAGCTGGCTGTAGGAAAGTTGTTGGGTTAGATGGATGCTTTTTCAAAGGAGCAACTAACGGTGAACTTCTTTGTGCTATTGGGAGAGATGCCAACAACCAGATGTACCCTATTGCCTGGGCAGTTGTGGACAAGGAGAACAACGACAATTGGGATTGGTTCTGTGATATGCTCTTTAGGGATGTTGGTGTGCAGGGAGGACATGGATGGGTTTTCATCTCAGACCAGCAAAAGGTATGCTGCTGTAAAACATTTGTTATGTTAAAATTTGTAACTATGAAGGCAGATGATTTATAATATTTCCAACTTGTTCAGGGAATTCTTAATGCTGTCAGCAAATGGGCACCTAAAGCTGAACACAGGAACTGTGCTAGGCACATTTATGCAAACTGGAAGAAGGAGTTTACGAAGAAGGACTACCAGAAAAAATTTTGGAGGTGTGCCAAAGCACCTTGTTTGATGCTTTTCAACTTGGCAAGAGCAAAGCTAGCACAACACACTAGAGCAGGTGCACAAGCTATAATGAACACACATCCTCAGCATTGGAGCCGAGCTTGGTTCAGGTTGGGTTCTAATTGTGACTCCGTAGATAATAATATTTGTGAGTCATTCAACAAATGGATCATCGAGGCTAGGTTCTTTCCTATAATCACCATGCTTGAAACTATTAGAAGGAAAGTAATGGTTAGGATCCAAGAACAAAGAACTAAATCACAGAAGTGGACAATGGTTATCTGCCCAAACATCAATAAAAAATTTAATGTCTACATTTCTATGTCTGCACACTGCCATGCCATCTGCAATGGGAACGACAAATTTGAAGTTCAGCATTTTGACAATAGATTCACAGTTGATTTGGTGTCAAAGAAATGTTCCTGTAGGTATTGGCAATTGTCTAGGACTTCCTTGTTGCCATGCCATTTCATGTATATTATTCAAGACCAACTGCCTAGATGAATATGTGGCTGACTGCTACTCTGTACACCACTTCAACCAAACATATAGTCATTGCTTAAACCCAGTTGAGGGTATGAATAGCTGGCCTGCATCTGATAGGGAACCCCTTAGAGCTTCCTGGTTATGTGAAAATGCCTGGCAGGCCAAAGACTGAGAGGAGAAGGGAACCAACAGAAGTGAGAAAGGCCACTAAAATGTCAAAAACTGGAACAATTATCAGATGCAGCAAATGCCGCTTGCCTGGACACAATAAGTCAACATGTACGAACATAAGTGGAGCAGGACCTTCACATGCAGGAGGTTCTCAGAGAGCAGGAGGTAGCTCTCAGTCAGTTCCAGTATCACAGCCAACAGGATATAAGTCAGTTCCAGTATCACAGCCAACAGGATCTCAGTCAGCTGCAGGAGGTAACCCAAATGCTATGGTTGTGCTTTCCAATACACAAAAGAGCACGGCAAGTGGTACAAAAAGGACTGCCACATCTGATGTATCTAGTGCACAGAGCATGAAAAAGGTATGTTTACCAACATCTCCAAGTTTTATGTTATGCAAGTTGTATTTAAAATTAATTCTAGCTTCTTCTGATTGTTGTAGGCAAAGGCAACAAACTCACAAAACGTCATCAAATCAAGTGCACGTGCAAGGGTTTCAACAATTCCTTCTAGGTCAGCTACAATTAACCTGCAAGCTAGAGTGCCCACTTCCAATGTTAACTGCAGTGTTAATGTACAGCTAACTGGTGGGACTGTATCTGCTCATGTGTCTGCTCAAGAGCCAGCAAAGAAGAAGCCTATTCTAAACAAATATGGAACTAATCCACTCCAGATTCTTCCTCCATAGAAATCTGATAAGTTGTGATGTGTTTGTGTGTCTGGTTGTATGCCAGACTTGAATAAATATGCCCTTTATGATGTATGACAATTATGTATGCTACCTGATAAGACTGTTGTTATCTATTTCCTCTTATGTACGCAGTAAACTAGAACTGCCATGTATGACAATTTGTCTTAAGTTATGTGAACCATCTGGGCATGTTCTCTTGCTTACCTGTAGTGATATATGTCCAGTGAGTCCAGTGAACCTACAAGCCTATTCCATGTATGCAGATGAGTCCAGTGAGGTGAAGAAGTGATATATGCACCACGAACCCAGCAGCAACCAGGGCATGTTCTCTTCTGCAGAACATGTGCCACAATCTTTCTTAGTTGGTAGCTGGTGAGTTCTGAAAGGTGCAATACCCATCTGGGCGGAGACGCGTGACAATGTCATAATCAGGGCCTGGATTCAGCTTACCTGCACTACTCTAGGCGGAGAAGGGCAAGTTAGGTTGCTCGTGATACTCTGCTGTCGTCGACGTTTCGTTACTGGTTCCGACTGACAAGGACGTTTCGTTACTAGTGAAAATCTGTATAATCTGATAAATAAGTTTGTTTGGTTGTCTCCTTCATTCTGATGTCGTCATATTGTCCTGATGAATATGCTAAAAATTAGTTTCACTAGTCATTTTGGCTAGTAGATGCAATATCATGTGCTGGACCATAGGTCATTCTCTAGCAAAGAGCTCCATAGTCATATGCATTGATAACTGAGGAACAAGTCACTGGAACCATTTTACAATGGAAAATTAAACATAAACAGTTGTCATTTATACATTTGCATGACAACCAACACAAGGAGAATGGCCGAATTGAAACCTAACAACACTAGGACAGCAACGCCAACACACATCATCCAATTCCAATGTTTTTGCTTCTTCGTGCCTCCCTTCTTGGCCGAAGCCACAGTCCTCCGAGGATCATACACCCCCAACAGGTTCTTTCTTCATCAGTGGTAGCGCCTGTTCATACACCTCAGCTTCCACACAATCTGTCGTCTCCAGTGGACGGTAATGGCACATCTCGGATTCTTGAAGCATCCCATAATGAACAAGAAAGTTGGCATATTCTTCTTCGAACATGTAGAAATCACAGCGAGGAAACTAAAAAAAAGGAAAATCAGTTTGCACTGTACAAACCCTAGCTTTCAATTAACACCACAAAATTTCAAAAATCTAACCTGTCTATACTTCCTCGGGCATTTGAAGAACCTTTCCATTGGGTGCTCATCTGTATTCGACATCAGCTCCAAAATCCGCCCCTTCCCGCAGTATGGGCACCAGATTAGCGGCAGCCCGCTCCCTCCTAGCGGCGGCGCTTCTGTGGACGGAGGCTGCGGCAGGAGGACGCGAGATGTGCCAGGGGCCATGGAGGATTTCAGGCTAGCAATGACGACGAACCTAATGGCGGCGTGGCAAGACGGTGGCGGCGGCGCGCATGGAGTGGCGGCGGCGCGCATGGACTCGGGGAAAAAGAGGAGCGTGACCAGCGGGCGCTCGCGTCTTCTATTTTTAGCCTGACTCAGCGAATACCGGAGGCCAAACCACCGAGGGAGGTCAGGTGCGTGGTTTGGAGAGATGAAGGAGGTCTTGTGCCTGGTTTTAGAGATGAGGGAGCAAAAGCGAACTAGCGCAAAAGATGAGGGAGCAAAAGTAGACTTTTTCCACCGAAGAATGGGGAACGTATGCGGACCGAGGATTCCTTTGTGTCTTCGCGGGCTACGAATTTGAGTATCTGGCGTCTGGCGGCTTCAATTTTGGCCCACCGGCAGAAATTTGAATATAGGCTACCAAAGCCTCCAAGGCCCAAGAGAGCCTGCCTCGCATAGCCACATCTAGACTGAAATATGAAATAGTTGTTCGTGTTTGCTGAATTTGAGTGTATTTGATTGGATGCACTAAGATATTTGATATAGGAAATTAAAACGAAAAGACATGAACTAAAATAATATTTATTTTGTTTAGACTTTATAATACTTATTTTCGTCATGTCTAAGCCTCAATTTACTTTTGCAATATACTAAGATACCATAAAATGTGCTAATTATTTGCTAATATCATTTTATTCTCATTTTCTAGGAGCAGGCTCGCTGGCTGCTTTTGCACGCCGAGAAACAAGCTCAGACCTTCTTCACTCAGGCATCCAAACATTCAGCAGCTACACGCACGAAGCCTAGTCAAGGTGCACTATGTGAAAAACGCTTTGTAGCAATGAGACAAATTTTTTTGTAGGGATAGCAGGTGATGAAGACGCCCCTACACTGACGTGCTCGGGAGCCCAGAGACCAACCGCCCCTACAAATAGAATAGCAGGGGCGGCTGGTGTTACGAGCCGCCCCTACAAATAGGTCAGGATTTATAGAGGCGGCTGGTAATACCAGCCGCCCCTGCTGTGTCCATTTGTAGGGGCGGCTGAATCACCGGCCGCCCCTACAAATACTGTACCGACAATAAAATTCTAATATATTAAGCCGGTTTGCCTCGCCCGTCGCCCTCTCTTTCTCTCCTCTTCGCTCCCTCTCCCTCTCGATGCGACCTCCCGAAGCGAACGGGGGAGCCTAGGGTTTCGCCTCCCCGCCGCCGGCCGTCCCCACGGCCGCACCCCCACCCCCGCGGCGGCTTCAGCGGCCGTCCCCACGGGCTCCCCTCCGGCGGCGGCGCCCCCCGGCACGGCCGAACCCGACGCACCGGCCCTTGGTCACGGCTAGCCCGCCGGCCCTCGCGCCACGGGTGCCCGACCGTGGCAGCCCTACCACAGGCGCTCCCCCTCCCACGCGTGGCAGCCTGGCCAAGCCCCAGCTGCGGCTATCCCGAGGCGATGGCCTGGGCGCTTTTCGCACACTTGATCTAGTGTTTCCGGCCGCGACGGGCCCTGCACAGTACGCCGGCGGCCTCTCTCCCCCTGTACATTACATTCCAGTTGGGAGATCGAATATGATAGGGGCAGGGTACACATAATGATAGAGGTTGTAGCTATGGGCATTTAGTTTAGAGTTGAACTTTTTGCTTGCTTTACTATGTCTCAGCTAACTGTGTATTTTTCTGGGATTTATCTTATTGATTAGTTAGTTCCATTCCAGAGATCCATCGGCTGCTTCAAGGGACAGCTCTATTTCCTCTGTTTAGCAGGTTAGCACCATGTATGATTTTTTTTTCGCAGGAGCTCTGATAAAATGGCTAATATACTTTCTTAAAAATACATATATACTTGCATAAAAAGCCTGCGTAAAGTAACATCAGAGTTTTAAGGATATACCACTGTCTCTACATAAATTCGAATATTTTGAAACTCAATTAAGATCTTGCCCATATTGATTTTTCCCATTTTTCCAAGTCCCTGTTTGTTTTGCATTTGAACATAATGGCTAATGGCTTCATATGCATCATAGGTCCTTAGTTTTGAGCCTGGACAAATCCCAGTTGCATAGATGCTAAACTAGAATTGTTGTATTTGATATAAGTAACTTAGATTGGAAGATCATCAGTAGCATCTAACATATGTATATATGAGTTTGTTCCTGTAACAAACTCTTCTCTATTATATGAAATGGGCACAATCTCTTGCCAATTCTATGTTTCTCTCATTTGAGATACTGACATATTGCTTCTGTATTTTCAATTTGTCCTCATTGTCTTCTATGCCTATATAATATATAGTGATCAAATTTAGGATCTTCTTTGTTGAGATTGGTTTATATGTACTTTTCTAGCTTTTGCAGGCCTATTTTTTACCTTGCAATGCAACTATTCGTGTTTGAATGTCTTCTGGGATGCCTGATTACTTGGACCACACCCTCACGAGAAATAACAAGTTGTGACGGCACTTGTAGATTGTCAGTATGCACTTGTGATTCTCTTCACATTGTTCAAGTTGAAACCTTCTAGTATCATGCTAATGGTTCTAGTATTAAGCTTGTGTCTTGGACATGCCTGTTTCTGTCAGCACTACTCGATGAAATGGACGGCAGCGGGGGAGACGGTGACCGGTGATGGCAGCCGTCTCAGGGGATCAAAGAGGCTCAAGACAACGACGCCAGCGACAGCACAAGGTCCACAGCACGGCCAACGGTGTAATCTGAAACTAACAAGAAATCAGTCTATGATGAAGGTAACCGAGGTTGTTTTGTTCGCATGTAAACCCCATTTGTATGCACAGCAGGCTGGCTTCGATGCCTGCCTGATCCCGGACATCAACATCACCTGAACGTTCTGTATTTTGAATGTTTTTTTTCCTTTTTTTTGGTTATTATATACTTTGTGCAGGCACAATGTAAGAGGAGCCAGAAGCTGGGGGACAAAATCACGGCCTTCACGGAGGATCACTGGCGCTGCCTCGGCACTCTGTAGCCGGCCGGAGGATGCTGCCATGGTTCAGTTGGTAGACGCTAGGAGTACAAGACATCAGACATGGCATCGACGGTTGCCGGCTGGTGTCATCAGGCCTTCAGTTACAGCGTTAGAACTCAATTTCACTTGGAAAAATAAAAATTACTCACACGCTTTTTGAGGTTATTATTATAGTATACCTGATTTGAATTATATAACAAGCTGTGACGGCACTTGTAGATTGTCAGTATGCCTGATTTGAATTATATATGTTCTGGTCAGATTTAAATTATATATATGTTCTGGTCAAATTTAAATTGTAAATTTGAATTTTTTTAGCGGAAAAATGTACTGTAGAGGCGGCTGGTACTGTAGCCGCCCCTATAAATCGATTTGCAGAGGACGGCTGGTGTTATCAGCCACCCCTACAAATCGATTTGTAGGGACGGCTACAGTACCAACCGCCCCTACAAATCGATTTGTAGGGGCGGTCTGGGAACCGTCCCTATAAATATATGATTTGTAGAGACGGTATGGTAGGAGGCGGGTGGCTGAGCTGCCTCTACAAACGATCTACGGCCGCCCCTACAAAGCGTTTTTCACGTAGTGGCGTTCGTAGGGAATCAAATACATTTAAAAAAACACAAGAATAACGCTGATGAACTCTAATTTTTTTTAAAAAGTATGAGCACTTATGTCAAGTTGAGAACTTAAACTTGAGTGGCCAGAGGGACCGCTTTGTGTGGAAGGTACATCAAAATGGGTT
Organism: Miscanthus floridulus; assembly: GCF_019320115.1. NCBI lineage: Eukaryota > Viridiplantae > Streptophyta > Magnoliopsida > Poales > Poaceae > Miscanthus > Miscanthus floridulus. Next base: position 30,606 of record NW_027096618.1, on the reverse strand, counting down.
GTTTTCGGTCAAATCTATGTACAGAGCCTTATTAGTAGTAGAAGCTATACCATATTACACATTAATCTAGAGACTGAAACTACCTCTCAAAATCAAAGTCTTTACGTGGTATTTATACAAGGGAGTAGTCTTAGCAAAGGATAATTTAGCACGGCCGTAGTGGCAAGGAGATAGAAAGTTTTGTTTTTGTTCTTCAGATGAGTCTATACAACATTTACTCTTTAACTGTCATTTTGCTAAATTCATGTGGAGAATTGTTCATGTTTCCTTTAATTTAATACCTCCAACTAGCGTACATAATTTGTTTACATGTTGGTTGGAAGGGATAAATAGGAAACTAAAATCTTAGATTCTTGTGGGTGCAAATGTAATTTGTTGGGCGCTATGGCTAATTCGGAATGATATAGTGTTTGACAAGATCCTAACACCATCTTACTTGCAGGCTATCTTCGGAGGGGACCTACTGGACTAGGTCTTGGTCCCTGTTATAAAGGAAGAGGATCGCCAGACGATGAAGATGGGATGTAGAAATATTGAGACAACCGAGATGGAGGTGTTTGCAAGACACGGTTAGAGATTCAGCAATAAAATTGCTTTATAGATGTGGAATTTGGAAATGATATTTTTATTCACTATGGCTCAAAACTTTGTATTTGAGATTCCATGGCTCATGTTTGTAATAAGGAATAGCTATATGCATTGGTCGATGCAGAAGCTAAAATATTAAATATATTCTCTTTTCTAAAAAAAAACTTTAGTGGACACGTCCCAACATTAAAAACCTAACCAGCTGGTCCCTGCTTGTACAATTGATACTGTTGCAGTGCATTTCTCGGATTCATGTGTCCCTTTTGTCCGGAGTCCCACACTTGGCCGGATCCTTCCATGTGAACTTCTGGCTCTTCTTCTCCTGCGGCGTCATGCCCGTGTAGTTCTTCCACTGGCCGAGCACGTCCCTTAGGTCGTGCAGCTTGTTAGCGAGCCCGGAGCAGCAGTTGGCGTGCATGGTGCACGCCGCGCCCATGTCGATGTGGAAGATCCGGCAGAAGCCGCCGAAGCGCGCCGTGTCGAGGAACCGGACGCGCACGCCCAGGTCGCGGGCGAGCTCGTGCTTGATCTCGTTGAAGATGGCCTGCTCGTGGTTCGGCGGGAACCGCGCCCGCGCCGCGCGCCACCGCCGCAGCATCTCCACCGTCCGGTTCGTCGCCTTCACGTAGAAGAACCCCGTGTTGGGCCAGTTGTCCAGGCTGTCAGCGTCGCCGGAGAACACGTCGCTCGACGTCGTCATGTCCGCGAACGCGCTGATGTGCCGGAACGGGTTGCGGAACCACACGATGTCCACGTCCTGCACGGCACATCTTGGACAATCGCCGCCGTCGTCAGCCCAGATCAGGAGGAAACTTCGGATTATTCAATGATGATTGGTGCCGACGCGTACCGTGAAGAGGAAGTTGTAGCCGAGCTCGAGGACGCGCTGCTGCAGAGAGAGCTTGGTCCAGACGAGCTCAACGTAGGCCTCGGTCATGTAGTTGTTGGCGGAGCTGAGGTCCATGGTCTTCACCTCCAGGAGGTAGCAGTGTGGGTGCACGGCCTTGCAGTAGCTGAACGCCTTGGCGTCGACGGCGACGACGAGGACATTGTTCAGGAGGTGGTCGATCCCTTCACCGACCTGGAAGCTCTCGCGGAAGAGGCCGAGCAGCGAGTTTGGACGCGCGAACGCTTCGTTCACCGACGTGATGATCACCGTCCTGTCGTCGGTGGCCACCTTGGGCAGCAGCTGGGCCAAATCTGCAAATTGAGTCTGAGGAAGGATGCAGTTCATCAGTTTCGCCATTCTGGCATTCAGATTTCACGCGAAACAAAAATCATTCAGCTTTCAAAAATTGGGTGCACGACCCAGTTTTGCAGCAATGGTTAAAGTTAAAGTCTTCTCCCTCTGTTTCGTAATATATACGTATTTGTCATGCTGTTTTAATCTTACACAAAACAAGGAGCATTAAAGAGCAAAAAATATTTCTTAAGTAGCAGCTCTAGCTTTTCAAGGACAGATCACTGAGCATGTAAAATTATGCACATGCCCTTGCTTTTCTTTCTCTTACTTGCGTGCTTAGCTTAGGAGTTTCACGGCGTCCAAGATATTGTGCTTTTACGGGAGGTGTGAGCAGACGAGAATGATCTACATATAGGGGAGGCAGGGCCGACACCATGGATTTTCTTTTTTGAGTGGGTCCCAAACTTGTCTATATCTACCATTGCACTCTCTTGGGGACAAATTTCGAAGTCTAAAACTTCTACCATTGCACTCCCTTGGGGACAAATTTCGAAGTCTAAAACTACATTCTTTCTTGGGCAGCTGATCCAGTTGCAGCTGATTTCGGCTAATTTTGGCTGATTCAATAGTGTTCTGTGAGAAAGAACAAGCTAAAACAAGCTGAAACAAGCCGGGAGTGGAGCAGCCGAACACCTTACATTTGTCACTAGACGTGGTGTGGTTGCCGATTTGATTGGGTGTCGTATGTACATTGATGAAGGGCAGGGACTAAGAAGTATAATGATTTGGAACATAAGAGTAATGATAATTTAATAAAATTTTTTATCCTAGAATTACAAAATTATGTAACAGGGGGAGTATGTAGGAGTAAGCATATTGCTAGTTGTATTTTCAATTTTCCACAAAATGAGAACAATGCTAACTAGAATTATATAATGTGCATCTGTTCTTCCAATAAGAAACGGATAAGGCTATTATTTGCAATGTACAGTATCATACTCCAACATCCAAAGATGTCACATACGATGGAAGTACTATACGGTTATTAGAAAGAAACACTCTCCAGAATGCTTGATGTTACATCTCGCCTGAAATGTAGAAGGATTTGCTATGTACCTGAACAAAGTACTTGTACATCTAGAATTTCAAATGTTTCACGACAAGCAGGTATACAAGACGATTGTTGTGATGTTGTGTTATGAGAGTGGACATAAGACATTAGATGTTATGCCAAAGTTGTATTGTACATAAGATACAACTTTGATTTCTTCTCTTTTTATTAAATGTTTTGGAACACCAGCAAAAAATCATATGTAACACCTATAGTCAATGTGTATGATAGAACTCATGGTGTAACAGACATCTACATGTGAAATACAGTTTGCCACGTTCTACACTGGATGTAGAATAAAACCTCCGATTTAGTATTTATTTCACAATTTTCCTACTAATTAGGGTGCAAATGGTACAGATATTTTCTGGCCGTATCCAGGACCGAATCCATTTATAGGAGTTCAAATATGTCCGTATCCGAGTCCGGATATTCAACATCTGATACCGTATCTATATTTGTATCCGAATATTCAAATTCTATATTTATGATGTTGATATCTATTCGTACCCTATCCGACATATCTGATACCATCCGTATTCGAATCCGAATAAAAATATAAAAACAAATATAATATCAGCAATATTCGTCTGTATCTGATATATTTGCATCCCTACTACTAAAGATAGTTAAAGATATATTTGAGAACAATATATTACTGACGGTTTAAGATATATAGATCTAAGCATTTAGCAAAGTTAGTTGTTTGGATTTAACCATCTGAAAAATACAAGTGCCATATTCCTTCCTTCTTACAGTCATCAGAAGAATGAAAGAAAAATATACTGGCCATATGATGGGAAGTAAAAAAAATGTCAACACACAAATTTCACCTCAGCAGAATCTTGAGATATGATACTATCTCCCGGAGAAGCAGCTCCAATCTCCGTGAAGTAGCTCTTCTCTAGCATGTCCAAGGACCTGCCGATGCTCGCGAGCGCAAATAAGATGAGCAGAGCAAAGACGGTTGCAAACCACATCTCAAAGACAAAGAACGCAATACGACGCAGATAACCCTTCTGGGGCTCCATGGCCTTGTCTGAGAGAGGAAGTGGGAAAGGTGAAATGAGTTTTGAAATGAACGAGGGATATGAGACTGAATTTGAGGGTATATTTATAAGAGGATTCTTATGTATAATATCCGTTGTAATATACAAATGATAGTTTCGCCCTATTAAGGTGGCAGCATGCATCTATCTTCTAGATAGATACTACTACCTCCAGTCATAAAAGTATGTAGTAGTCCAGTAGATACACATTTGACGTCTTTAATGTATATCTTTTGATCGATAGCATATTCTAGAATGTATTTTTTGAAACCCTCTAAATTTATGAGATTCTGCAAGCGCTTTTCAATACAAATCTGCAAATATATCATGCATGTCTCCAAACTATAAAATTGAAAAGCTATTGATGTTTGTAGGTTTTTTATATTCGACCAAATCTTGTCCTAAACGATATGTTCTTGTGGCGAGAGGGAGTAATATTTTTCAATGCAGATGATCTATACAGCGACTGAAAACTAATGTCTTGATAAATACTGTAGTAGACATAGCCGCTCAACTCTTTACACAGTAAAGAAATATACAAAATAAATCCAATAAGTTTGAGCATGTCTGGGAACCATTCTATGTGAAGATTCCGAGCCAAAATAGTTAGCTAATTTGTATAAATTTGATCAAGCCAGAATGGTTTCTAGGCTCATTCCAGGCTAACCGAACAAGCCCATAATTGAAAAGCTATTAATATTTCTTCCACGAGAAAATACCTGCTATTAAGATCATCTTCGATCTACAAATAACAACCTTTAGAGTTTGTTCGATTTAGGCCATGTTCGGCTTACCCCATATTCTACTTGTTCGGCTTCTTTTTTTAGCCGGAACAGTGTTTTTCTCTCACAACAATTCAGTCGGAACAGTGTTTTTAGCCAGTTTCAGCCAAGTTTTAGACCAGCGAACAGAGCCTTAGAGGAGATTGAGTAAGAGTAGGGACAAGGGAATGATTAATTCATTTTGATCTCTCTCTATCCCCGATGGGAAGGGGTTGACTAAACGAATCCTTAGGCCTCGTTCGGTTCTCTCGGAACGACCCAATTCTGTACTGATTGATTTGATCTGATTTAAAATCTGGCCTAACACAAAATAAACGTTCGGTTCGGATTAGAATAGAGCCGGCCCTGGTTCTATTCCAACCCGTTGTAGCTATTCCAGCCTCTTAGCGACCCGAAATCAATCTCCATGTTTTGACCTGCGGAACGACCCCCCCCCCCCCACCCCGCCCGATCGAATGACACAACTGGATCCACTCGTTCCCCTCAAGAACGAATATGTTCTATGATTCAATCCTGAACAACCGAACAAGGCCTTAGGGATTTAAGAGAGCATTGGTGAACTAAAAAGGTAGAGCTACTAGGGTCACATAAAACTACAAACCAATTGAAAATTGTTTTGAGATACAAATATATTAATTAATCGAAGCTATCATAAGAGCATATCCACCAACTCCCTTTTCCATTAAATCTCCTATAGGAGATTGAGATAACAAAATTGAAGGATATAGGAAAGGGTTTCTGTAGCAGATTGAGAAAAATCCATCCCCTCTATTTACGTGAGATCTATATGTCAATGGCAAACCTCTCCTTTTCTCTTCTCTCTTTCCTCTCCCTCCTCCTCTCTTGGTGCACGGGCGCGGCAACGTGGTGGCCCGTGCGCTTGCCCATGTGCTCGCCACGGTGCGCAGCAACCCATGTGCTTGCTAGCGTGCTTAGTCATGTGGACCCACGATGTCGGTGAAAGGAAGAGGAAGAAGGGGGTTGAGAAAAAAAAAGGTTGCTCTCCTTTATTTAAGGGATTGAGGTGGGCCTTGAGGGTTTGAGAAAAAATAGAGAAAGGGGTGAAAGCATCTAGGCCTCTTGTTGGGTTTCGGTGATTAATGACAATACAAGATTACTGTGACTAACATGTGTTTTACAAAGGTAATTAAGTTAGGTCATGGTAATGGAGATCAATTGGGCAATCAAGGTGGTCATGCCCCTACGATGGAAATCGTTTCGGTTTTCAAAGGATAGATGACAAGGTTAAGGATGACTAGTTCTAAGTGTCGATTGGAGTTGGAGAGACACTTAGAGTAGTTTAAGACTTTGTTTTTCCTTTGGCCGTACTATTAAGAGGGGTATGGACGGGTAGCTTGACCTAGATGAGTCTAGTAAGTTAGGTATGGTGCACACTTGTTAAAACTAGCACTAGGTAGCTCCACAACAGCCCTATGATCTTATGGAGCAAACTTCATTCACATATATTCGAGAGTTGGAAGTGAATGGAGGGTCAAATGCTGACCGAACGCTGACTCTGGTGCGACCGGACGCTTGCCGCAGGGTCCGGTCAGTTCATTTGATCAAGCATATTACGTTCGGTGCGATCGGACGCTGAGTGGTCAAGTGACCGGACGCTGAGGTCCAACGTCCGATCGACTCCAGTAAGATTCCAGAAGAGAGAATCTGCGACCGGACGCGTCCAGTCAGTACTGACCGAACCTTGGGGGTTCAGCGTCCGGTCGAGTACAGTAAGGTTCCAGTGAGGGTTTAATGCGACCGAACGCGTCCGGTCAGTGGTGATCGGACCCTGCCAGCGTCCGGTCAACACTTAATCACTGGTGTGCGGGTTGAACTGACCGGAGCGTTCGGTCAACATGACCGGAGCGTCCGGTCACCCCGCAGAAGCATATAACGGTTCGTTTTTTAGGCTGCCTTATAAATAGAAGCTCCACTCGTGTGTGGAGTTACTTTTGCTCATTCCAACAGCTGAGAAACACGTTTGTGAGTGCAAAGAAGAGCAAGGTCTTAGTGAGGTGATTGAGATTTGAGAATCCAAGAGAGTAGCCTCATTAGTGAATCAAGAGTAGCAAAGTGTGCATCCACCGTTCTCATTAGGCTTCGTGTGGTCAAGTGAGAGTTCGTGTTTATTACTCTTGGTGATCGCCATCACCTAGACGGCTTGGTGGTGATTGGGAGCTTGGTGATCACCCGGTGGAGCTTGTGGGTGACCCAACTCAAGTTGTGAGCGGTTTTGGGTGATTCACCGCGATGGAGTGTCGAAGAATTAACCCATAGAGAGCACTTAATCCTTGCGCGGATCAAGGAGGAGCTACACCCTTGCGCGGGTGCTCCAACAAGGACTAGTGGGGAGTGGTGACTCTCCAATACCTCGGCAAAATATCACCGCGTTCCTCTCTCTCTCTATTTACTTTGAGCATTTACTTTGAGCATTTACTTTGAGCAATTCAATACTTGTTTTTACATTCATAGAATTGACATGCTAGAGTAAGTTTGGAACATAGGTTGCAAGTCTGTTGTGCGTTAGATTAATAGAAACACTTTTCTAGGCACAAGGGGTTAATTGGGCTAACCATAGGATTTATTTATTGCAAGAAAATTTAGAATTAGCCCAATTCACCCTCCCCCCTCTTGGGCACCTTGATCCTTTCAATTGGTATCAGAGCCTCGTGCTCACGTTTTTAAGCTTAACCGCTTAGAGCAAGATGTCTCACGGGGATGGACCTCCTCCTATCTTTGAGGGAGATGACTTTCCATATTGGAAAATCTGCATAGAGGCGTACTTAGAAGCTCTAGACATTGGTATACTTAGAGCCGCCACACAAGGCTTCCCAAAACCTCAGGATGCTACACACTTACAAGGTGATGAGGTTAATTATGAAAAGTGGAATGCAAATGCTCGAAACACCATCTTTAGAGGCCTTTGCAAAGATGTGTTCAACCGCGTAAGGAACCACAAAGACGCCCATGCACTATGGTCGAACTTTGTGCACTCTATGAGGGAACCAAGAGTGAGCGTGAGGAACGCTATCATCTTGTGATTAAAAGGCTAAATTCATTTGAGATGCTTCCCACAGAATGTGCTAATGAGATGTATTCACGTTTGAATGTTCTTATAGAGGAAGTCAATGGGCTTGGACTTACTCAAATGTCACTATCCGATGTTGTGAGAAAGATCTTGAGTGTCCTCCTCATTGACAAATATGGGCATATTGTGACCGTGCTACACCAAGGTGATCTTTCCACCACTACACCGACACAAATCTTGGGAAAGATCAATGCTCATGAGATGTACATGCACATCATGCCACAAGATGGCTCATCCTCTACCAAGAAGAAAGAGAAGGACATAGCATTCAAAGCTAGCCAAGATAAGGGCAAAGCAAGACTTGAGTATGAGAGCTCAAGTGATGAAGAAGATGAAGATGAAGATCTTGCTCTCATGGTAAAGAAAGCCACCAAAATGCTAAAGAAGCTAAACAAGAGTGGCATCAAGTTCAATGGCAAGAAGAAGAAGTTCTTCACAAGCTCTAGAAGAAAGCTAATCTCTAAAATGGATTGCTTCAATTGTGGTGAACTTGGTCATCTAGCACATCAATGCACCAAGCCCAAGAAAGACAAGTTCAAGAACAAGAACAAGGGCAAGAAAGATGACTCAAGTAACGAAGATAAAGATGAGAAGAAGAAAAACAAGCCATACAAGAAGAGAGATGGCAAAAAGAGGGACTTCCACAAGAAGAAGAAGAGTGGAAAGGCCTACATCGTCGGTGATTGGCTCACGGACATTGATTCATCTAGTGGATCATCCGATGATGATAGTGAAAATGAGAAGGTGGCCGCCATTGCTATTGATCCTTCATCTTCACCGCCACCATTGCCATCATCCTCTACACACCTATGCCTTATGGCCAAGGGTGAACGCAAGGTAACTAATAATGATGATAGTAGTGATGATGAGCAAGCTAGTGATGATGATAGCGATAGCGATGATGATGATTCACCTTCATATGATGATCTTGTCAAAATACTAAGACAATACACTAAGATCATTAGAAAGAGTAGAGCTAAAAATGAAAAGCTTGATGCTAAAAATGATTCACTCTTAGCAAAATACAATACATTGGAAAAGGCTAATGTTGAGCTTAAAGAGACAAATGATGCTATATCATCCAAACTCAAGGAGCTCAAATCTTCTAAGAAAGAGCTTAAAGATAAACATGATAAACTTGAGTGGGTGCACAATGAGCTCATCACTAGCCACAACAAGCTAAAAGATAAACATACAACTCTAAAGATCAATTATGATACTCTTGTTATTGCTCAAGAATTTTTACCAAATGAGCCACATGATGCTACTAACCATGTTGTTAAGATTGATATAGCTACATCATGTGATGATTTGATTGATGAGAGCATTGAGCAAGAATCTAGTGGCAAAGGCAAGAAAGTGGTTGAGTGCAATGACTATGATGAATATGTCAAGCTCAAGAATACAAATGAAAAGCTCATGAAAGATCTTGAAGAGATGAAAAGCCACAACACCATTGTGCTAGAAACTCTTGAGCATGATGAAGAGTTTATCCTTGAGAACGAGAAGCTCAAAGAAGAGAACAAGATTCTCAAGGAAGAGAATAAGAAGCTCAAGATGGAGAAAGAGTATCTCAAAATGGGATTGAGCAAGTTTACAAGAGGCAAGCATCTTCAAAGTGAGCTACTCATGAATACCATCATGAAGATAGATAGAAGTGGCATTGGATATGTGGCAAGTGTAGAGAAGAAGAAGGCTCAAGTTCAACAACAACAATAATCAAAGCCAAAGCCAAAGAGATGTTTTGAGTGTGGACAAGGTCACTTTGCTCATGAGTGCCAAACTCCACCGCCACAACCCTTGCCCAAGCACGCTAGACCCTTTGCCTTCAATGCTCACTACATGCTTAGAAAGGATTCTAGTAGAAAGATAAAAGTCATGTTCTTAGGACCCCCTAACAAGAATAGGCCTAAGAAGATTTGGGTGGCTAAGTCACATGTTGAGAAGGTGAAGGGCCCTCAACAAGTTTGGGTTTCTAAAGCTTAAATCTCTTGTGTGTAGGTGAACTACAAGACCGGTAGAAGTCATTGGGTTATTGATAGTGGTTGCACTCAATATATGACCGGTGATCCTCGTATGTTCACCTCACTAGATGAAGAGGTAGATGGACAAGAGAGAATAACATTTGGAGATAACTCAAAGGGCAAGGTTAAAGGATTAGGCAAAGTGGCTATATCAAATGATCATTCCATCTCCAATATGCTTTATGTTGCTTCATTGAGCTTCAACTTGCTATCCGTTGGATAATTATGTGATCTTGGCTTCCAATGCTTGTTTACCGAGAAGAAGGTTGTTGTATCCAAGGTAGATGATAATCAAGTGATATTCAATGGATTTAGATACAACAACTTATATCTAGTGGACTTCACCTCTGAAGATGCAAATTTGAAGACTTGCCTATTCACCAAAACAACACTTGGATGGCTATGGCATAGAAGACTTGCTCATGTTGGGATGAGCTCACTCAAGAAGCTAATGAAGAATGAGTTGGTGAGAGGGTTGAAGGATATGAAGTTTGAGAAGGACAAGCTTTGTAGTGCATATCAAGCCGGTAAGCAAGTTGCAAATACTCATCCAACCAAAGCTTTCATGTCAACCACAAGAGTGCTAGAACTCCTTCACATGGATTTATTTGGACCAACAACATACAAGAGTTTGGGAGGAAATCTTTATTGTCTTGTGATTGTTGATGACTATTCAAGGTATATATGGGTATTCTTTCTTCATGACAAATCCGAAGTTGCATCTTGCTTTAAGAAGTTTGCCAAGAGAGCACAAAATGAATTTGAAGTGAAGCTCAAGAAGATTAGAAGTGATAATGGCAAAGAGTTTAACAACACAAACATTGAAGCCTATTGTGATGAAGTTAGAATCAAACATGAAGTCTCCGCAACCTATACTCCTCAACAAAATGGTGTAGTTGAGAGGAAGAACCAGACATTGATCACTCTTGCAAGAACTATGCTTGATGAGTACAACACCTCCGAAGCTCTATGGGTGGAAGCAATCAACACCGCATGTTATGCATCCAACCGCCTATTCCTTCAAAAGTTCCTTGACAAGACACCTTATGTGTTGCTCAATGGGAAGAAGCCGGACGTCTCCTTCTTTAGGGTGTTTGGTTGCAAATGCTACATCTACAAGAAGCGACAACACCTAGGGAAGTTCTAAAGACGTTGTGATATTGGTTTTCTTGTTGGTTACTCATCAAAGTCCAAAGCATATAGAGTATTTAATCATGCCACCGGCTTGATTGAAGAAACATATGATGTGGAATTTGATGAATCTAATGGCTCCCAAGGAGCACATGAGAATCTTGATGATGTAGGTGATGAACCATTGAGGGAGGCTATGAAGAATATTCCGGTGGGAGACATCAAGCCAAAAGATGATGAAGATGATGTACAAGTCATTGATCAACCTTCTTCATCAAGTGTGCCACAAGATGGTGAAAAAGATGAGAGAGTAGAAAATGAAGATACTCATATCTCCCATGAGCAAATGGTGGTACAAGCACAAGATGTTGATGCTACACAACCTCCTCCTCAAGTGGTCAATAGAAGAAATACACCTCTCCTATAAGATCATCTACAAGATCTCATCATAGGGAGTCCATCAAAGGGTGTAATGACTCGATCTCAAAAAATTACTTTATTTATTGCTCATCACTCTTTTGTCTCTTGCTATGAGCCTACCAAGATAGAAGAAGCTCTTAAAGATCTCGATTGGATCAATGCCATGCATGAAGAGTTGAACAACTTCACTCGCAATGAAGTTTGAACTCTTGAAGAGCGACCAAAAGGTGCAAGAGTCATTGGAACAAAGTGGGTGTTCCACAACAAGCAAGATGATCAAGGTGTTATTGTGAGGAACAAGGCAATACTAGTTGCAAAGGGGTTCTCCCAAGTTGAAGGTTTGGATTTTGGAGAGACCTTTGCACTGATTGCAAGATTAGAAGCCATCCATATCCTACTTGCATATGTATCACATCATGAAATGAAACTATATCAAATGGATGTAAAAAGTGCATTTTTAAATGGCTTTATTAATGAATGAGTCTATGTTGGTCAACCTCTTGGGTTTGAAGACCCTAGATATCCTAATCATGTGTATAGGTTGTCCAAGACACTATATGGGCTTAAGCAAGCCCCAAGAGCTTGGTATGAGCACCTTCGGGACTTCCTCATTGAGAAGGGCTTCACCATTAGGAAGGTCGACACCACACTATTCACCAAGAAGCTTGATGGGCATATCTTCATTTGTCAAGTATATGTTGATGATATCATCTTTGGATCATCAAATGAAGACTCATGCAAAGAATTTGGTGAATTGATGTCAAAAGAGTTCGAGATGTCAATGATTGGTGAGCTTACATTCTTTCTTGGTTTTCAAGTTAAGCAAATGAAAGAAGGCATCTTCATCTCTCAAGAGAAATACATAAAAGATCTTCTCAAGAGATTCAAGATGGATGAATGTAAGCCAATCAAGACACCAATGCCTACCAATAGACATCTCGACCTAGATGAGGGAGGTAACCCAGTTGATCAAACTCTCTATCGTTCCATGATTGGTAGCTTATTGTATTTAACCGCATCTAGGCCCGACATCATGTTTAGTGTGTGTATGTGTGCTAGATTTTAAGCTAATCCTAAGGAAACACATTTAATTGCCGTAAAAAGAATCCTTAGGTACCTTAAGCACACACCAAGCATTGGCCTTTGGTATCCCAAAGGAGCTAGATTTGAATTAGTTGGCTATTCTGATTCGGATTATGCTGGTTGCAAAGTTGATAGAAAAAGCACATCCGGAGGGTGCCATTTGCTTGGTAGATCACTTGTGTCTTGGTCCTCTAAGAAACAAAATAGTGTGGCTTTGTCCACCGCCGAAGCGGAATACATTGCCGTGGGTGCTTGTTGTGCACAAATACTATACATGAAACAAACTTTGCTAGACTATGGTGTAGTTCTAGAAAAGGTACCTCTTTTGTACGACAATAAAAGTGCGGTAAAACTTGCAAATAATCCGGTTCAACACTCTCGCACCAAGCACATAGATATCCGCCATCGCTTTCTAAGAGATCATGTTGCTAAAAATGATATATCACTAGAAGGTGTAAGAACTGAAGATCAATTAGCGGATATCTTCACTAAACCGCTAGATGAGGCTACATTTTGTAGATTGCGGAATGAGCTCAATGTGCTTGATTTTAGCAACTTCACTAAAAATTGAGCGTGTGTTGTCCCTTGCATTGCATTGTAATATACAACATGTTTAACGCTTTATAATGCATATAGGGCTTGTCTAATATGGTTAAGATAACCGCCGAAAAGCGTGTGAAGAAGCTTAACCTTGGATCAAACTTGACAAGCAACTAGATTTACTTACAAAGTATTGCATATGCATGGATGTTGTTTTGTCGTTTTGTTCCATTTGCCCTCTTATTGCCTATTTTCTTAAAAAGAATTATAGCCTAAGGCAAAATATTTTGAAAAATATGAGGGTTTGAGAGACGTCACTCACCTCAGTCACAATTGGTGTTTATTTGGATCTTATTTGAGTTGGGACTTTATTGGGAACAGACAGCGCATAGGAACTTTGAAGATTTGGTGGAAAAGAGTGACCGGACGCTGCACCGGACTCTGCGGTCCAGCGTCTGGTCAGTTCACAGGAGGTGAACTCGCTGCGAAGGAGTGACCAGACTCTGTCTTTCAGCGTCCGATCAAAAGACGTCTCAGCGTCCGGTCGTGTGAAGAAGACGAAGGCTAAGTTGACCGGACTCTGGCTGTGTCCGGTCAGTGTCCACCGGACACGTCCGGTCGCGATTCCAGAGGAATTGGACCTCTCTGGAATCGATCGGATGCTGGGTGGTAGTGTTCGGTCGCTACCACCGGAGCGTCTAGTCAGTAGAAATCGTGTGTTTTCTAGACTTCTCATCTGTTTCCTTTTCTACTCACGTGGGGGACCCTTTATAACTAATCCAGCCGTACCTATCCCGTCTCCCTGCCCTAACCACCGAGTCGCCGACATCGCCGTGCCTCCCTCGTTCCAAGCCGCCACAAGCCCTAGCCATCGAAGAGCTGCCCGCGCTCGTCTCCACCCATGCCGCCGCGCCACCACCGCAATGCCTTCATCACGCCAGATCCGCACGTTGCTAGAGTGCCGCCACCAGCCCATGTGCATGCCAGCACAAGCTCCACTGCACCTGCCCTAGCGCCACACCGTTCCCGTGTTCCACCGAGCCACCACGGCAAGCTCCACCCGTGCCCTATGCTGTGCTTCTCCTTTGCCGTGGCTTGCGCCACCGTGGTCCACAGCCGACCTTCTGTCGTCCAGCACTGGTAAGTCCATGCCCTAGCATCCACTTCGCTTTGATCTAGATTGGTTTCAAAGCTTTGACCTCAATTGCAACCAGGGCCATCGATTCATCGCGAACCCTAACCCTAGTGGTCCTGGTGTTCCCCCGCATGACGCTTCTCTCCTTTTCTTCAGATTGTCGGTTCGTCAAGTAGCAAGCCAGTCAATTCAATTTCGTACCTACATTGCTTGCTCTCATAGATTTTCGCATCTATTAGATATATTGTATTTACTTGTATATCCTTCTATTCCATCGTGCAGCGAGTCGGTGTTGTTGAGGTGTTAGTGGCAGTTGACAGTCAACTCGGAGCCAAGCTCACGAGTACGGATCGAGGCCAAGCCTCAAAAGTGTCAGTGGACAGTTGATCTTGTCAGCGGCAATGGTTCTAGTCAGATCAGATGGCTCGCACCAAGAATGTTGGTGGTGGTCCAGGAGATGATGATCGGAGGCCTCCACCTCGCTTGCCTGCAGGTCCTAAAGGCAAGGCGATAAAGAAGGTTGCATCAAAGAAGCGTAAGTACCCTGATGTAGAGACAGCGAGAGCAGCAGCAGTTGCAGAGGCCGTAGAGCATGCCGAGAGAGGAGGTGCCCATAGTGGAGTTGTCATTGCAGATCATCTGTCACTAGACGCACAGGGCAGACTTGAGCATATTGAGAGTCTTCATGATAGTCCACCTGGGACTGTCATGATGGCAGGACGACGCCTTCCCATTGTGGATCCTCAGCCTCAGAGGGCATCACAGCAGGAGTCACAGCAGTAGCCCCCACCAGTAGAGCCGATAGAGCAGACTTAGGAGGGCCAGCAGGCCGAGGAGGCCGAGGAGACCGAGTAGGCACCCCAGCCACAGCTACGCTGCTCTAGTCGTTCATGTGTTCTAGTCTCACCGAGGCCAGCTACACAGCAGAGGGGATCACGCCCACCGCCCAGACCACAGGGTCCGCCTCCAGTGACCCACCTTAACTTGAGGGCCGCCACAGCCAAGCAGGTTCAGCAGCTTCGCTTCATGGAGTTTGATGTGTGGTTTCCACCTAGGAGGGATGAGAGAGCAGCAGAGGGTTTCTACACGTCACTGTAGGAAGACTTCTACAATGCATATCTGAATAGTGGAGCAGTTTTCATATCTTAGTGGGTTTGCAGCATTGAGGCTATAGTCACAGCAGCTAGAGAGCATATTCGCCCCTACCTTGCATATCTGCCAGGGCTGACAGATTTGATTGGACGGACTGGAGTATATGTTCCATCTTGGGTTCATCAATTTTATGCTTCGCTCTACATTGACCCGCATCATAACTTTATACACTTTGCATTCAGAGGTAGAGACTATAGGATGATGAGTCAGAGGGCCAGGGAGATACTGAGGTTACAGGAGCAGCCTATTAGGTTACATGAGGTATGTTATGGACAGCAAGAGCCTCCCAGGTGCCCTCATGGTGGTATGGTGCCCCCTACAGATCTTGTGCGCCATTGCTTCAAGGAGCCCTTTGGTGAGGGATCGAGGAGGAACCCCAGTGACCTTACTCCTACAGCTCGAGTGCTAGAGGCTATCATAAGGAGGACACTACTTCCCAGGATAGGATACAGAGAGGGCTTGACTCACCTCCAGCTTTGGCTCCTCAATGCCCTGATGCAGCAGACGGTGTTCGATATTTGGGACCTCCTTCTATCAGAGATGGAGGATACTATAGCTGAGGGCTTCAAGGGTCGCAGGCAGCTTCCATATGCACATTGGATCACATTCCTTATTCTCAAGGATGTGCAAGTGAGGACACCAGAGATGGTTGTAGAGTATAGAGGTGCCACCACAGAGTTTCCAGCTTATAACATGGCACAGAGGATCAGGCATAGCACACCATAGGCACCCACTCAGCCTCGCCATCGTCTAGATGTACTAGAGTCTACAGCTCAGCAGGACGAGATTATCAGAGGCATAGCCGCTACTGAGGAGGAGCAGCTTGAGGCTTAGGAGGAGAGGAGCGAGTCTAGTGATAGTTCAGATGATGACTACCTACCTATTCCTCAGATGCCTCCACGCAGACATGATGCAGAGGCCGGTAGTTCCAGCTCAGCTCTACCTGCCCCACAGATGGACCCCGCTTTGATTGCTATCCTTGAGCAGATGCAGCAGGATCAGGCTAGACAGGCTCAGGAGACCGCTGTCAACTTTGCACAGTTTTAGGCTCATCAGGACGAGTTCTAGAGACAGCAGTAGGTCCTCCAACAGCAGTAGCAGCAGATGCATCAGCAGCAGTTACTCATGTAGCAGCAGCTTTTGGGATTCATGCAGCATGTAGTGACAGCCATTGGGGCCCCACAGCCATAGCTTTCGCCCCAGATTGGTCAGCATACTACCACTATGATGACTCCAGCAGTATAGCCCAGTGGGCTTCAGAGTCAGGGATAGCCTCTAGCTCAGTTTGCTTCTCCCACAGTACAGGTGTCCTAGTGGTTATCTTCGCCAGTGGTAGCCCCGTGTTTCACACCATTTCAGACGGGCTTCACACCGGATCAGTCACCCTCGCTATTTGTGCCTAACACGTCAGTCTCTAGGAGTCTTGGAGCATCTTTTAGCGAGTTGACAGGGATGCCTACACCGCCACATATGTATGCCCTAGGTCCTTCTACAGCAGCTCCCGTCGCCGTGACTACTCAGAGGCTCCCTTCTTCTGTCGCATCTTCAGATCCTACGACAGATATACCAGCAGCATCACAGGCAGCACCTGCCCCAGCTCAGACCTAGACCACTTCAGTGACGCTTCCAGCCACAGAGGGTCAGTCAGTACAGAGCTCAGGGTCAGATGATGATGGCGCCCAGTTCTAGCTTGCTCCTCGTACCTCAGCGCCCGGCTCGTCCGCTGCAGCCCTGCCGACCGACCCTTAGGTTTTGGTGTTTGACGCCAAAGGGGGAGAGGGTTCAAGTATGTAGACTCAGGGGGAGTGACTTTTAGGAGGAGCCTAGTTAGCTATTAGTCTATTATATACATTTGGAGTTTTATTTGTGTGATACACTATTACTTTTATGCATTCGTGTGGTTACTTTCATGCATACTATTATATCGATGTGATAGTGATATCTACGTGATTGTGATATATGACATGTGTGCTCTCTACTTTGAATTTCTTTATATGTCATATCACTTATGTTATGCTCATTTGCTTTTGCTTCTGCGCTTTACTCCGATACAAATGAGCTTTATTACTTGTACTCATGCTTATTTCATATCTTTTGAGTACATCGTGTTGGCTTAGGTCATATAAGCTTGCCTAACTACTTTGTTCTTATTGACAAAAGCTTATATGAACCAAGCATGTCAAAAACCTCACTCTTTCACATACTCGAGGTGGTATTGTCATCAATCACCAAAAAGGGGGAGATTGAAAGCATCTAGGCCCCTTGTTGGGTTTCGGTGATTAATGACAATACAAGATTACTATGACTAACGTGTGTTTTGTAGAGGCAATTAAGTTAGGTCATGGTAATGGAGATTAATTGGGCAATCAAGGTGGTCATGCCCCTACGATGAAAATCGTTTCGGTTTTCAAAGGATGGACGACAAGGTTAAGGATGACTAGTTCTAAGTGTCGATTGGAGTTGGAGAGACACTTAGAGTAGTTTAGGACTTTATTTTTCCTTTGGCCATACTATTAAGGGGGGTATGGACGGGTAGCTTGACCTAGATGAGTCTAGTGAGTTAGGTGTGGTGCACACTTGTTAAAATTAGCACTAGGTAGCTCCACAACAGCCCTATGATCTTATGGAGCAAACTTCATTCACATATATTCGAGAGTTGGAAGTGAATGGAGGGTCAAATGCTGACCGAACGCTGGCTCCGGTGCGACCGGACGCTTGCCGTAGGGTCCGGTCAGTTCATTTGATCAAGCAGATTGCGTTCGGTGCGACCGAACGCTGAGTGGTCAAGTGACTGGACGCTGAGGTCCAGCGTCCGGTCAACTCCAGTAAGGTTCCAGAAGAGAGAATCTGCGACCGGACACGTCCGGTCAGTACTAATCGGACCCTGGGAGTTCAGCGTCCGGTCGAGTACAGTAAGGTTCCAGTGAGGGTTTAATGCGACCGGACACGTTCGGTCAGAGGTGATCGGACCCTGCCAGCGTCCGGTCAACACTTAATCACTGGTGTGCGGGTTGAACTGACCGGAGCGTCCAGTCAACATGACCGGAGCGTCCGGTCACCCCGCAGAAGCACATAACGGTTTGTTTTTCAGGCTGCCTTATAAATAGAAGCTCCACTTGTGTGTGGAGTCACTTTTGCTCATTCCAACAGCTGAGAAACACGTTTGTAAGTGCCAAGAAGAGCAAGGTCCTAGTGAGGTGATTGAGATTTGAGAATCCAAGAGAGTAGCCTCATTAGTGAATCAAGAGTAGCAAAGTGTGCATCCACCGTTCTCATTAGGCTTCGCGTAGTCAAGTGAGAGTTCGTGCTTGTTACTCTTGGTGATCGCCATCACCTAGACGGCTTGGTGGTGATTGGGAGCTTGGTGATCACCCGGCGGAGCTTGTGGGTGACCCAACTCAAGTTGTGAGCGATTTTGGGTGATTCACCACGACGGAGTGTCGAAGAATCAACCCGTAGAGAGCACTTGATCCTTGCGCGGATCAAGGGGGAGCTACACCCTTGCGCGAATGCTCCAACGAGGATTAGTGGGGAGTGGCGACTCTCCGATACCTCGGCAAAACATCGCTGCGTTCCTCTCTCTCTATTTACTTTGAGCATTTACTTTGAGCAATTCAATACTTGTTTTTACATTCATAGAATTGTCATGCTAGAGTAAGTTTGGAACATAGGTTGCAAGTCCGTTGTGCGTTAGATTAATAGAAACACTTTTCTAGGCACAAGGGGTTAATTGGGCTAACCGTAGGATTTATTTATTGCAAGAAAATTTAGAATTAGCCTAATTCACCCCCTCTTGGACATCTTGATCCTTTCAAGGGGTTTGGAAAGAAAATTTGTTGGAGCATTTTTTTTTTGTTTCGGTCCCCTTTATTATTCGTTATAGAGAAAGAGGATTGGTTTACTCAATCTGATGGAGGAGATGCTCATAACCGAATTACACTACGTGTGCAATGCATGGGCATTGTCACGTTGCTAGTTGATGCATGATCCTAAAATGAAAGAAACCACTATCCGAGAGTTGTTTCCTCTCCATAAATGTTAATTTGCCCCTTTGTTCTAATTTGCAAAAATGTTTTCTTCTATTTTCTTTGCTCCATGCCTCCCCGTTGCCGGCACCTCCCACCACCTATCAGATAACACCCTCATCATCTCGCCTCCTGCCCACTATAGGTCACTAGAGTTGTGTGCCATTACCTTAGGTGGTCATCATCCTTCCATCCCTGGTGGCCTCTTTTTCTCCTACCGGTAACCAAGAATCTAACCCCAATGGTCTCCTCCGAATATGGAACTCTTGAAAGCATATAGGACCCTCTTTTGGTTTTGGAGATTAATGTCAACATGATCATTTGTAACTAATATATATTTTGTAATAATATTCTTAAGTTGGTTCACGATGACAAGCTTTGTCAACACTCTTGAAACCTATATTGGTTTTTCTTGTGTTGGTGTGAATTATAACCTATATTGTTTTTTGTTGTATTGGTGTGAATTATATGCATGAAAATTAAGAACAAACTAGTTCCAAGTGTCATTTAGAGTTGATAGACACTCAGAGTTGAGATACAATACGTAGAAGTCCCACTACATACACAGTTATTAGTCTCTTAATGAAACAAACACTACCACACAAAACAATTTCCTATGACACCAAATCTGCTTTTCGGCAGTGGACACAACGTCCATCTCTAATCATGCTTTTGTAGAAATGAGGATTTATAGGGGCAGCTACCCAATAGCGCGGTCAGTGTCCCTACAAATTGATTAGAAAACGAAAAAACGCCCTAGCTGCGCTCGCGAGCCATGAGCTGGGCACATGCGCTGGTTGCTGCACGCATTGTCACGCCGCGCTGCTCTCGTGCCTGCCCAATGCCATGCGCACCCCGCCGGGGCAGGTCTCGTCTGAGCAGTGGCGAAGACAGGGGGTTGGAGCGGGGGGCGATCCCCATGACTTTGGTACTTTTCTTAGGACCTGTTTGGTTCCTTTAGTCTACGGACTAAAGTTTAGTTTCTGGATTAAAGTTTAGTCCGGATCCTGTTTGGTTCCAGGGACTAAAGTCCATTAATGCAGTTGTATAAAGACAATATTACCCCTGTTGAGATGAAGATATTATAGCTGCCGGCTATGGGTGGGGTGGGGAGTAACGAGGGGTAGGATTGTCTCCAGAACACTTTAGTCCAGTTTAGTCACCCCCTCATGGACTAGAGGACTAAACCCTTTAGTTCAAATTTTAGTCCATGTGTTTGGCATTTTAGGGACTAAAAGTGAGCATTTTAGTCCACATTTTAGTTTAGTCCATAGAACCAAACAGACCCTAAATTACAATATAATTAAAGGATAAATGACCCACCCTATTGACATTAACCCCCCTAAATCTAGATCCTAGCTTCGCCAATGCTTGAGCAGTGGAGAGGGGGCGGTGCCATGAAGCCCACACCGGGCTCACGCACGTAAGTAGCACTGGCTAGGTGAAGCCAGGATGGAGGAGATAAGTGTGAGAGAAAGGTGCGACCATGCGGGGTAAAAGAGATATTATGCATTTGGATGATAGTGGGGATTGAAGGGATAAGTGGGCTGTATATACGATATTTGCTTGAAAGTTTTGAGCAACTTGTTTCTAGGTGTGGTTAGTTAGCCACCCCATCTAAAGGATGGCTACAAACGAGAAAAAAAATAGAGTCGCTGATGTAGCAGTAAAACACCCTAGAGATCATAATCTCTTTTACTGAACACGTATATCCCGCAAAGAACAAGTGAACAGTGTAGTTGTTACACTCCTAGGATTTGTACAAGTAGAAAATACAATAAACTTATGCGCACACACACCGCGGGGTGGCCTCTATCACAGCAATCACAATCAGTGGATGCATATGCCGGGCACCTTCCAGCGCACGGGCCCCCGTGCGCGGTCCTCCTCGTCCATCTGCCGGTACGCCCGCCACTCCTGCAGCAGGTTGCCGAGGTCGTGCAGCTTGGCTCCCAGGCCGACGCAGCAGTTGGCGTGCATGGTGTAGAGCGTGTTGAAGTCGCGGGTGTTGTTGCAGAAGCCGGCGTTGTGTTCCGTGTCCAGGAACTGGATGCGCAGGCCGCGCGTGGCCACCAGCTCCACCTTGATCTCGTTCAGCACCTGCTGCTCGTGCTTCCCCGGGAACGCCTCCCGCGCGCCGTGCCACGCCTCGAACGCGCCCACCGTGCGCCGGCTCGACTTGGCGTACAGGAACCCCGTGTTGGGCAGGTTCATCGGGCTGTACGGGTCGCCGAAGTAGAAGTCCGACGAGGTCACCATGTGCGCCGCCACCGACATCCGCTCGAACGGGTTCCGGAACCACAGAATGTCCACGTCCTGCATGCATCGTGACAAATGGTAATATCAGAAGGGTGGTTTTGTAAAACATGCCTACTAACAGTTCAGTTTCGCTTTCTCTGGTCTGTTGTTCCTGGATGGAACTATTCCAAGTCAAACTGCTTCGCGCGTGCGTACGTACCGTGAAGAGGAAGTTGTAGCCGAGCTCGAGGATCCTCTGCTGCAGCCGGACCTTGCTCCAGACCAGGTCGATGTAGTCCTTGCTCATGAACACCTTCTCGCCGGAGAGGTTGCGCGCGGCGGCCGCGGGGAGGAGGTAGCAGTGCGGGTGCACGGCGCGGCAGTGCTCCAGCGCGCCGCCGTCGAGGGCCACCACCAGGAGGTGGTCCACGAAGTGCGCGATCCGCTCGCCGCTGCGGAAGCTCTCCAGGAACAGGTCCAGCAGCGAGTCCTGCGCCGCCCACGCCTCGTTCACCGACGTCATGATCACGGTCCGGTCCTCGTCCGCCACCGCGCGCAGCAGCCGTTCTAGCTCGTCCTCCTGCTCCGCCGCCGCCGCCGTGCCCTGCTGCACCCATGATCGAGCCGGACAGGAAGAACAACAGACGGTGTCAGGAAACTGAAATCGAGCAAAGACTGCAGCTTGGCGATCGGAATTTTGGAACCGGCTGGGATATGATGTTTAAAAATTAACCTTTGAGTCGGCGTGAGCAGGAGCAGCAGGTACTCTTGCCAAGGTAGCAGGAGCCTCCTGGACGGGAGCATCGTCGAAGCCCGTGGTTCCATTGGCCCAGGTCGATATTCCCGTGAACCGGCCTCCGCTCGTCGCGGTCGTCAGGAAGAAGAGCAGGACGGCGGCGGCGGACGCCCCGAGGATGAAGGACACGAGCTGGTGAAGCGTGTTCTGCTGGCTGCCCATCTCGGAACACCGCTGCTGCCAACAACGCCGGTCGCCTGAAGCTGCAGCCTGCAGGGCCAGAAGCCAAGAACAGAGACGAGGCGATCGAGGAGGAGTGTCGTAGAGGGGAACTCTGCCTGCCTGGTCTAGACTTAACTCTTTAGCTCGTTTTCGTTCCCCTTTTAAAAATCCAGTGTAAGAGAAACTTGACAGTTTGGTGTTTACTACTAGGGTGTTGATCCTGTCAAAGGAGGTGACATTAGCCGACGACGACGAGACCGGTTCTGGTGTGCTACACCTACACTACACGCGGTGAAATGTACTAGGAATCAGGACATCGATCGATGTGTTGTTATGTTTCACTGTCTATACATGTGCATTTCCAACGCTCATGTGGAGAGTCAAACGTGTCTCGACAATCATGGAAACGTTCTGTGCTCTTCAGTAATCTAATATTCAGTAATCTAATCTGAGCCTGGGAACTGTTGGTCCATGTGCATCAGAAACTTCGTACTGGGTGATTGTATGACGTCCTGTGCTCAGCATGCTGCAGCTGTAGTGTGTACTACTGCACATTTTCTGGAATGGTAGAGTAATAATAGTGCAGATTAGATCTCCTTGTGGCCGTTTGACACCTCAGTTGCCTGTACTAATAAACGCTCTGTGGCCATGACTAAACTATTGCCTCCTCTAATGCAATCTTGTTCAACGCTTCACGGCACCATGCGTGTGTATGATGTCGATATCGATCCGCTGGTGATTCATTACTAGTATTTTCAGTGGCGTTCGCTAACAACTCCTTGGTCGTACAGATTTCACGTGGCACATCCCATGCTGAGCGAAGCCCTGTTATCTATATCTCAAAATAGGAGTCTGCATATACCGGGGGCGATCGAGCTACTTCCTTCTTCCCTGTGTCGTTGTGTCAATAGGAGTATAAATTATTGCTTGATTCTGTCAAACTGAGATGGCGCCGTGTGTTGACCGAAATGTTGGTGAACTATACTAACCTTCGAGGGCGATGGCGATCTCTTTTTTCCGCCTCGCGGATCACTGAACATGGAAAGTAGCGGGACAAAGTCTTGATTGACTGCTCCCGGATCCCGACGGGTGAAAAGGCAGTATGGTTTGGTTTGCCTCGATTTTACCTGGCATCGCCTCGGTTCAGTGGTTCTGAACTTCTGATTTCGTGAAAAAACGAAGACCGTCGGGAGGGGGATTTTGCCGATGAACCGGGCTCCTTCCTGAACCTGACTGAAATCTACTAGCCAACTAAGGCCCGGCCCACGAAGGGGTGCTAAGGCCAGGATTTCGGCCGGGTGAATGACAAGTGCGAGGGCCGAGGGCGATTACTTTTGTTGTCACCCCTAAACTGGACCACGCGGCCCACTACTGCAAACATGTGCTTCAAACCGGGTGTTTAGTTTGAGAAATTGGTTGGTCCATATTCTTCTTATCACTCTTATGTTCTGTTTATTTATCATTTGTAGAATATAATGTACTTCATCTGTCCTAAAAACTTTGTTTTTTTTGCGACCGTACATTGAGGGTCTGAGGCACGTTTTTCATTAAGAGCAAGTAGAGTTTAAAAAGATACAAAGGACTCGCAAGTAATTCTAGGATTACAACGGCGGTTCCAAAGACACAACGAGCAGCAAGAGAAAAACAGACCCTCGATCGAATTTGTGAAGCTTGACTTTTCCAATTCCTAATAGGTTTTATATAACTGACCAAGAAGCTTACTTTGCTTGCTTACGTGCAGAACTGAAGAGCAGTGAATCCTTAACTTTCACATGCGGCACTAGTTACTTTTTTATTTTTATTTATTGTTAATAACAAAAAAAAGAATATACTCATTCATTTTGTTGTGTGGTTATGTAGACTATCCATGGCTTGGAGATTTATTTATGGCCCATGTCATACATTTTAATTCGTCTGGGATTTAAAGTCCGTAGTCTGTATTTCGTCTAGACACATGGTGCTCTAATTCGTATGGTACGAAAGATTTAAAGATTTATCAATGATTATCTCATGGTTTCAATTCGTTTTGGGATATAGAGTCTCTATATCATGCATCAACACTTAACTTGTACGGATATAGCAGAGGGGTGGACCATGAAAACCCTTCATATTATGATTCGTTTCGGAATTGGATTGAGCACTGTGACCCTGTTCGTTTATCTTATAATCTATACTTTTCAGTTAAAATAGTATTTTTCTCTCGCAAAAAATTAACCGGAACAGTGTTTCGGCTTGTTTTTTCAGCAAAGTGAACGGGGCCTGTATTTGAAAACACTTCTATAGGATCTTCATTGGATGATTGTCAGATTGTGAGCCATGAAGGACATTCACTCGAGAAGGAAGGAGAAGGATTGATATCGTTTTTTTTTTTTTGTGACAAGAATTGATATCGTTAGGACAGCTGGTAAAAGCGACAAAAATCGAAATAAGTGGTGCAAGATCATCCGGGCGCCCCGTGCCACTGACCACTAGTTCTCCCCCAATGATGACTCTGTCTCAATGCAGAAGGGCCCCACAGGCCGTCCACATCAGCAAGGCCCTTTCGGGTTGAGCTGCGCTGCCGTGGAGGGCCACGCGCAGCGGGTGCCGGTGCCGCCTCGTGCCGTCGTGCAGTCGTGCGCGCCGCGGGAGTCGCGGTCCTGCTCCCAAGTCAAGCGCCGCCCTCGTACTGGGCTCTTCTGGCAGTGGACGGCCCATCTCGTCGCCTTTCTCTCAGCTGGAGGTCCACGATGTCGCCCTGCTGCAGTGCGCCAGTGCTATCTTACCCGTTTTACCCTTCAAGAATCTTGATTCTGTACTCCTCCTGGTAAAGCACGGTAGATTGCATAATTCTTCTTCACCAAGAAACACGGCCACCCCTGCTCAAGTTAAACAGTACTCCTAAAACACGACAGGGCGTCTTTGTACCGGAATCCACTCTCCGTGCCTACAAAGCGGAGCACGTTCTTCTTGTTCCCTAAGCCAAGAAGGTGGGGGCTATAAAGGTAATTTGCTAGCGCATCTCCTTCCCCCGCGTTCGGAAACACCCCCCTCGAGGCCTCTCGATTTGAAATCCCCACCTCAATCAAAACCGGAAAAAAAATTAGGAGAGGGGGAAAAAAAAGAAGAGCTCTCGATCTGGGGATCCCCTTACCGGCTTCTCGTTCCCCTCCTCCTCCTCGTGCAAAACCCTAGGCCAGCCTAGCGGCGGAGCCCGCGCGCCCCCGCCCCCGGGACCATGGCCGAAGACCACTTCTCCTCCGCGGCGTCCGCCCCGTCGGCGGCGGCGACCGCGGCGGCCGCGGCCGCGGCGGCGGTCGGGTCCTCGGTGATCCCGATCGTCAACAAGCTGCAGGACATCTTTGCGCAGCTGGGGAGCAGCTCCACGATCGACCTGCCGCAGGTGGCCGTGGTCGGGAGCCAGAGCAGCGGCAAGTCCAGCGTCCTCGAGGCGCTCGTCGGCCGCGACTTCCTCCCGCGGGGCTCCGACATCTGCACGCGTCGCCCCCTCGTGCTCCAGCTCGTGCACCAGCCGCGCCGGCCCGCCGACGCCGAGGCCGATGAGTGGGGCGAGTTCCTGCACCTCTCGGGGCGTCGCTTCTACGACTTCCGCGAAATTCGACGCGAGATCCAGGTCCCAATCCCTTTGCCTCATTCCCTCGTGCGGTGATTGGGCCAGAATAACAGTTGGTTTGGCTGTCCGTATACATTCAATGGATAATTATTATTGGTCGGGACTTTAGTGTTAGTAGTAATATTGTGCTGTGGCTGCTCGCTAGGGTTACAGATGACTGTTTAGGAATACTCCTGTTGGTTTCGAGGAATCATTCTTCGTGGTGGTTTCTGATGTGTTCATGGGTCAACACAGTTTGTTACTATCTCAGTTCATGACATGCTTTTGGATTGTGAGGTTGGGCTCTGAGATTGCAGCGATGGTAAATGCTGGGTCAGATGGTGTCGTCTCAGGTGTTCAGTGCTAGTGCGGACATTATTTTGTTGCTGCTTCCTGTGGTGACGCTGTGGCTGTTACACATTACAGAATGCCATAAATTTACTTGGTTGTCTTCAGGTTGGCCCTTGCAGGTTTATTGTTGGCTAGATGAGTTAGCAAGTTGCTTGGATGTTGAAATTCTATATGGGCTATCGCGTAGTTTCTTGTGAACACAGCGGTTTCGATGCTATCCCCAATACAATTTGGTTACCTTTCAAAAACACCAATTTGGTTGCTATTAGTGGTTGTCAGGACGATTTGTGGAGAGCATATTTGTGAACCAGAATTTTGAAGTGGAAAAGTAAGGTGTACATAAGTTCTAGTTGGGACCCAGTGTCCCAATATTTGATAGAGCAACAATATTATCTGTAGTGTTTGGTATTTTGTTTCACTTCAGTTATGATGTTTTGTTTAGTTAGTGTGGGCTTGAGTTGTGATTAGTGCTCCACAGACCATTGTTAAAATATTCTCTGCATCTATGCAGGCAGAAACAGACCGAGAGGCAGGTGGTAACAAAGGTGTCTCGGATAGGCAGATACGATTGAAGATTTTTTCTCCAAATGTTCTTAACATTACTTTGGTCGATTTGCCTGGAATCACTAAGGTGCCAGTTGGTGACCAGCCAACTGATATTGAAGCCAGAATAAGGACTATGATAATGTCATACATCAGGCACAAGACATGTATCATCTTAGCTGTTTCGCCAGCAAATGCAGATTTAGCAAACTCTGATGCTCTTCAGATGGCTCGGGTTGCTGATCCTGATGGTATGTGTGCCCTGCATAATCTACGTCCTGTCCACAAGAACATTTCAGTTCAGAATTGTTATCTTATCACGATGATTTATTATTCTTGTAGGTTCTCGAACGATTGGTGTTATCACAAAGGTTTGTTCCTGCGCCTTAATTTCTAAGCTACATTCTGGCCATTCTATCTCTCCTGTGCCACTCATTGCAGTCTTGTATGATGTTCTGTTTCTTCCAGTTGGACATAATGGACAGGGGCACTGATGCCCGGAACTTTCTGCTGGGAAATGTGATCCCCTTAAAACTTGGCTATGTTGGTGTCGTTAACCGCAGCCAGCAGGTACTTTTTTCTCTATCTTGGTTAAAGTTATTGGTTCGCACAAGTTTGTCATTAACAATTATAGTGTTTCCATCTTGTTGAGATAATTCATTTGTGGTATACATATAAATTTGTTGTTCAAGTGGTTCGTAACTTGTATAATTGTGACATTCAGGTGACAGCTTGTTGCATTGCTGCCTCTTGGCTGCTGATGTAGAGCAAACTAGTGATAGGTTTATTAAACTATCAGAGAACTCCGTATATTTGGTTAAATCAGATGAACAATCATTATCTGCTTTAATAATAAAACACGTGCATTTCTTTGGTTTGCAAAATGTTTTTATTTAACCTAATCTATATATTTTTAATAATGCAGGATATCAACTCCGACCTCAGTATCAAGGATGCTCTGGCTCGTGAAGAAAAATTCTTCCGTACTCAGCCGGTATGTAGATCTAAACTTTTGTTTCTTTTATTTTTTTTCCATATTCCTTTTCCACAATAATGGAATTTCTTTTCTCCCCTTAGGCATATCATGGTCTTGCTCAGTACTGTGGGATACCACAGTTAGCAAAGAAGCTAAACCAGGTATGGTTGTGACTGACATGTCCATTGTAATCCAGGTTATAGATGTTATGATTTGAACTAATCCATTTATATGTTTTCAGATTCTGGTCCAACATATAAAAACAGTTCTGCCGGGGCTTAAGTCACGCATAAGCAGTCAATTGACTGCTGTTGCTAAGGAGCTTGCTGTGTATGGTGATCCTGTTGATTCAAAGGTCTGTCTTGCATTACCTTTCTTTTGGATAATAAAGCTAGAACCTGACTCTTTCTATTTGATGCGTGTTAAAGCCAGTCTGGTTCATCATTATTCTTATTCTTTTTTTTCCTTCTGATGGTCCATCTATATGTTTCATGGTTGCAGGCTGGTCAAGGTGCTAAGCTCTTGAACATACTAGCTAAATACTGTGAAGGTAAATGCTGAACCATGGCACTTTTGCTAAGGAAACTATATGTATGCCCCTATAATAGCTAGAATTGCCTATTATTTCCTGTGTTGTGCCTTTATATTTTAAAATTAAATAACCTATGTATACTGTAGCTTTCTCCTCCATGGTGGAAGGAAAAAATGAAGATATATCGACAATTGAACTTTCTGGTGGAGCGAGGATCCATTACATTTTCCAGTCTATCTTTGTCAAAAGTTTAGAGGTGCGTAACTGCGCAGTGGTTTTCATCATTATGCTAAGTGTTATCATGAGTCTATAAAATATATGTGTTCACAGGAGGTTGATCCTTGCGAGGATGTTACAGATGAAGATATCCGCATGGCTATTCAAAATGCAACTGGTCCTAGAAGTGCTCTGTTTGTACCAGAAGTAAGACGCACCTGCCTCTTATTGCGTGCATTATTGAGGCACATAGCAATTATTGTAGGAACGTTTAGCTGACAATTCTTTGCTAACAATCGCTTAAAGGTTCCATTTGAAGTCCTTGTACGTAGGCAGATCAGCAGATTGCTTGATCCAAGTCTTCAGTGTGCACAGTTCATATATGATGAACTTGTGAAGGTATATACTCTCCATTATTTTTTGGCCTTTCTCGAGCAGTCTGTCAGTCTGTCTTGGAGTACAGAACTTACACATCATTTCTTAACTTAATGTATCTAGATGCCGTGAAAATTCCCAATAATGGGCCATGCCAACTGTAAATTGTAGGGAACTGAAATCTGTGCTTGTTTGATCACTTTATCTACAACATTATGTAACTTATTGCCACACTATTTCTATTGCTATTTCTCATGACTTCACTCTTTTGCTGTGCAGATGAGCCATCGCTGCCTTGCAACGGAGTTGCAGCAGTTTCCTATACTCCGCAGAAGCATGGATGAAGTCATTGGGAAGTTTTTGCGGGATGGACTTAAGCCAGCAGAAAGTATGATAGCACACATTATTGAGATGGAGGTACACCCCCTCTTTCTTTGTGGTTCTTGACTTATTATTTTCCTGGTAGCTGTTTGACATCTGAACTTGCTTACCGATCCCTGATCCGAAGTTCCAAACCTACCGAGCTAATCATGAACACATCAAAATTTGTGACTAATTTAAGAATAGGGGCAAATCTGTGATTTCAACTATTCTAATGTCCTGTTTGAATGAGAGGGATTGGTGTAGGAACTTTTGGGATTTAGTTTAGTTTTGTAACCTCCTTTTCAAATCGACTATAAGTTTATTTAGTCATCTGTATGATTGTTTGCGT
Organism: Miscanthus floridulus; assembly: GCF_019320115.1. Classification (NCBI taxonomy): domain Eukaryota; kingdom Viridiplantae; phylum Streptophyta; class Magnoliopsida; order Poales; family Poaceae; genus Miscanthus; species Miscanthus floridulus. Next base: position 802 of record NW_027096618.1, on the reverse strand, counting down.
GCATTGACCTTTCTTGTTTTCCTTTCATTCACTTAGCAACAATGTTAATTGTGCAGGAAGATTACATAAACACATCACACCCAAATTTTATTGGTGGCAGCAAGGCTGTTGAGCAAGCACAGCAGCAAGTTAGGTCTGCCAAAATGACGGCAGCAGTGGTAAGAAAGGTATGCATTATTATGTCTACTGTTGTAACAAATATTTCTTATGGCAATGAATGTGACCTGATGGTAGAATGCGTCCTGGCAGGATTTATTTACCTCACATTTTGGCGTATATGACTCTTCTTTTAAACATTTTTGGAATTGTTCATGCAAATGAGGACAAGGATAGTCTCTTGTGCTTGAAATCATAACGGACATATATATACTGATGTCTATGATTTTAACCTTTGGGATTTGTTTGGGCAATGGCTAAGCAAACTCTATTAGTAGGGCCATGCTAGAACTTGTGATGCTATAACAGTAGGAGGAATTGGAATTATGACTACTTGCAGTTTCTTGTTTAATGGGTAGGCCAACTGTTTATCATTGGAATGCTTCCAGCAAGTTGTATTACTTGTATGATTTTGATCCTCTTAGTCTGCTATTACTTGTTTAACATGTAAGAAATAGTTCTTCTCACATAGTTTGCAAGTTAATTCAGTCCACATCTTACCGATTATTCACAAGTATGAAGTATATGTAATAATATTGAATCGCAGGATGGAGTGGATGCACAGGCTTCTGAGAAAACTCAAAAATCACGCGCGATATTGGGTAGAAGTGGTGTAAATGGAGTAGTTACTGACCACATCCAGGTT
>NW_027096617.1:0-80000 GCF_019320115.1 Miscanthus floridulus | reverse complement strand
TTTCTCATCACCATTTTTAGTGATTGGATGTCCATTTGGTGGAATTTTTGGGCACTCGTATCATGACTTACCCTTCCTCTGCTTTTTTGTTGTACATTGTTTACCAGGGGGTACGGCCTGCTGCTGAGGCAGAGAGACCAGGATCTTCTGGTAAGGAATTTTACTGCAAATGCAAGTGTAACAGTATAGATTTAAACATTAGAGAATTTCATTTATAAGATTTTTCCATCGTTGAGTTTTGTTTTTTGTTATGATCCCTGTGCATTTTTACCCATCTGATGTTTTTGAAACCACATGTAAGTCCAATTACCTGATACTACTGTTTTTAAATATATGGCGTTTAGGACAAGGTAATAAGTTCAAAACTCATTAGCTTGCCCAAACTTAAAAATGGAGGTTGTGTCTTTTATTGGCTTTGTGTTTATCAAACAATGTATCTCAGTCCAATTGTCTCGTGTCTTTTTTGGCCTAGTGTTTCTGAAACCATGCATTTCAGTCCAATAAACTGATATTTTTAGGTAGTGGAAGCACATCTTTCTGGAATCAAATATTTACTTCCAATGAGGACAAAACACATGCTCCTGCAAGGGATAACACAGCAAACAAATCTTATGCTGTGCCTGCACCCAATCTAGAACATTCACTCTCCACGATACAATTAAGAGAGGTGAGGTATCTTATCAATTTTCTCATTAATGTGATTTAGATGCAGTGAGTGTTTGACGTAGATCCATGTTGAACAGCCACCAGTCGTCCTGAAGCCTTCAGAACACCAGTCTGAGCAGGAGGCACTTGAAATAGCGATCACAAAGTTACTATTGAAGTCATATTACAATATTGTCAGGAAAAATGTGGAGGACTTCATACCAAAAGCAATTATGCATTTCCTGGTACGTGATTCTTATCCAATTGTCCTTTCTGTGCGCATTCCATTTCTGTATGCAATCCTTGTGCTATTTTTAATTGCATGGTAGGCTTAGATGTCAGTGCTAAACTACTAATGAACATTGGATTTACCATTCTTTTGCCCTCAACTACTATCACGTACCTATAACACTGCATTAAGCAAGCACCACTATTTTTTCTGGATTGATCGTGCAACCATTTATATCAATTCTTCTTTCTTCAATCAATTGGCTTCTTCGTCAGTGCTAAAATTGCATTCTAGCGAGCAGACTTGCTCAAATAAGTTCCAGCTTTCTTCAAGAAAGAAAGTTGAGGGATGGATTTGTTAGACCGCTTGCCACTCTAACCTTTTATTGACTCAGCTTTATGTCTGCAGCGGGTTAGCTGAACAGACTGTCTTGTAAATCTACGTCCTTTTCATTCCACACATCTGTGACATTGATTCTGTTGCAGGTTAATCACACAAAAAGGGCGCTGCATAATTACCTTATAACAAAACTTTATAGGTGAGAATACTTATTTACTCTTGTTTAGAACACACCCTATTCCATGTAAGCAAAGGATAATTTATGCACTGTTTGATAACTTTGCTTCAAACTCTTAAATATAATTGCCCAATCCAGAGATGATCTTTTGGAAGACTTGCTCAAAGAACCTGATGAGATAACCATAAAGAGGAAGCAGATACGTGAAAATCTTAAAGTCCTTCAACAAGCTTATAAAGTAAGTTTTCGCAGTTCTTTAGTTCCTCCATTCAGAAGTCTTGGCACCACTTGATCTCCACCAACCTCACGTTTCTTCTGCACCATGCAGACTTTGGACGAGATACCACTTGACGCAGAGGCAGTAGAGAGGGGTGGATACTCTCTCGATTCTGATGCGATTGGTCTACCAAGGGCCCATGGGCTTTCTTCATCCCTCCACGGATTCAATGATGGAAGCTCACCATATTCAACCCCAAAGCAGTCAAGGTCAAGGAGGTCAAACCATTCTGGCGAGCAGCCCCCTTTCAACCCCAATATGAGTGGCAATGGTTTTTGATGCCACTCTACACGACGGCCACCCAGATTGGTTATGGAACCAACCAAATGTGCAGCAAGCACACCTTATTCTGCTTCAAGTTTGTTGGCACCCATAGATATATGTTATTTCTAGTTAAATTCTTTGTAGCGCTGCGCCGATGAAGCCTGACATGGTGCGAGTTTTGTCATTTCTCCTTTTGTACAGTATATATCTTTGCCCAGTCATTTCGTCTTGAAATGGTATCAAGTGATGGGTATAGTTTTGTTCGGACCCAGGGAAAGCAATTAAAAAAATCTGCTAGGTGTACTAGTGCCCAGCGTCTGAGTGACTTTGTTACCACGGATTTGCCGTGCAAAATAGACATGGTTGGTATGGTAGTGGCAAAAATCTGTGGCCTGAAATTGGTTTCGTTTTCTTGATTGTTTTGATTTAATTTGATAGGCTTTTCTTAATAATTGTGCAATGTAAATCAGCATTATGAACCTGTGATTATTTTGTTTTTCATTTTTCTCTTTGCATTTTTATTGCAGTACTGCAATAGCTATCCTGTTTTGATCGCATGACTAGTGCAAGAGCATCCTAGATGACAGTGGAGTAATGAGTATACTTCAATCTGAATCGAGGTACTAATGTCTAGTTTATATCAATGCAAAGATGATCTCTAAATGCTTGCAAAATTTAAATTTAATAAACTAGTTATCGTATAGCACGTCAAGATGGTCGCAGCGGAAGTGATGCTGCGGACTCTAAATTAAAAATGTACAACTAGAAAAGCGCATTTGTTTCCAGCATTTGTTTGAGCGGCAACTATGATTAAGCTACTTGTAATTGTGTAGTGGTTTCAGAAAACAATGTAAGCCAATTCTATGGTGTGATCTAGTAATTCAATAAACTCCGCCTATGGTGGGGCGCCTTTGGTGTCCCAGCATAGCAGGTCCCAAGCCCTGGTAAAGGAGGAGGGTTGTGTTAGGCGTGGCGAGCCAATGTAAAAACCTAGCCACTTAAATGGAGATGAAACCCGAAAGAAAATCGTTGGGGGCGTAACCCTCTTAGCGACGCGCCATATCGGAACCCGGGTATGGTGTTAAATGGGTAAGGGCCGGGTCGTCACCCCCGTGACGCGCCGTGTCGTGATCTGGGCATGGTGTCAAGTAACCAAGGATCGGGTCGTCGCTTCCTTAGTGGCGCGCTACATCGGCGCCCGGGTGTAGTGAAAATGAGCAAGGGTCTTTGCATCAGAGTCGACGGGTGCGAAGGGTAAGGAAGCTAGTCGAACCAACTAGGATCCGTTTAGGTAGTTGGAATGTAGGGTCACTTACAGGTAAGTTAAGAGAATTAGTTGATACCGCGACTAGGAGACGTGTAAATATATTATGCGTTCAAGAGACTAAATGGAAGGGTCAGAAGGCGAAGGAGGTGGACAATACAGGTTTTAAGCTTTGGTACACAGGGACAGTTGCGAATAGAAATGGAGTAGGAGTTTTGATTGATAAGAGCCTCAAGAATGGTGTGGTGGGAGTGAGAAGGCAAGGAGATAGGATTATCTTAGTCAAGCTTGTCGTTGGTGATATGGTCTTGAACGTAATTAGTGCGTATGCCCCCCAAGTAGGCCTCGACGAGAGTGCTAAGAGACAGTTCTGGGAAGACTTAGATGGTCTGGTTAGAGCTATACCTAGTAGTGAGAAGCTTTTTATAGGAGGAGATCTTAATGGGCATGTAGGTACTACAAGCGCAGGTTTCGAGGCAGTTCATGGAGGTTTTGGGTATGGTAGTAGGAATCAGGAGGGGGAGGAAGTTCTAGACTTCGCGGTAGCTTTTGACTTAATGATAGCCAACACTTTCTTTAGAAAGAGAGAATCTCATCTAGTGACCTTCAGTAGCGGACAACACTGTAGCCAGATTGACTTTGTCCTCGCAAGAAGAAAGGACAAACGAGCATGCTTGGATTGCAAGGTGATACCAGGGGAGTGTGTTGTTTCTCAACATAAGCTTTTGGTGGCAGATTTTCGTTTTCAGGTGCGTGCCCGTAGGGATAAACAAGCTAAGATTGAAAGAACAAAGTGGTGGAAACTGAAAGGGGAGACGTCAGAGGTATTTAGGGAAAGGGTTATCAAAGAGAGCTCTTGGAAGGAAGAAGGCGACATAAACAATATGTGGGACAAGATGGCAACCAACATTCGGAAGGTAGCCTCAGAGGTGTGTGGAGTAACCAAAGGAAGGGGACACGAGGCTAAAGATACATGGTGGTGGAACGAGGAAGTCCAAAGGGCTATTAAGGAGAAGAAAGAATGCTATAGACGCTTGTACCATGACAAGAGTGTGGACAACATAGAGAAGTACAAGGTGGCAAAGAAGACTGTAAAGCGAGCTGTAAGTGTGGCAAAGGGTAGAGCGTACGAGGATCTTTACCAACATTTGAGTACGAAGGAAGGAGAGAAGGACATTTATAGGATGGCTAGGGTTCGTGAGAGAAAGACACGGGACTTCAACCAAGTTAAGTGCATTAAGGATGAAAGAGAGCATCTCTTGGTAAAGGAGGATGAGATCCGACATCGATGGCAAGAGTATTTTGACAAATTGTTCAATGGTGAGAATATGGACACAACCTTTCAGTTGGATGACTCTTTTGATGACACCAATAGGCGCTTTGTGCGGAGAATCCAAGAATCGGAGGTCAGAGAGGCGTTAAAAAGGATGAAAGGAGGTAAGGCGATGGGACCGGATGGTATCCCAATCGAGGTGTGGAGATGCCTCGGGGACATAGCTGTAGTATGGTTAACCAAGCTGTTCAACCATATTTTTCGATCGAACAAGATGCCTGATGAGTGGAGGAGAAGTATATTGGTACCGATCTACAAGAATAAAGGAGATATTCAAAGTTGTACAAATTACCGGGGAATTAAGTTAATGAGCCATACTATGAAGCTATGGGAGAGAGTTATCGAGCATCGCTTAAGAGCAATAACGCGGGTCTCTATGAACCAATTTGGTTTCATGCCCGGAAGGTCAACCATGGAAGCCATTTTCTTAATAAGACAAGTTATGGAGCGGTATAGGGAGAAGAAGAAGGACCTACATATGGTTTTTATTGACTTGGAGAAGGCTTATGATAAAATACCAAGGAATGTTATGTGGTGGGCTTTGGACAAACATAAAGTCCCAACAAAGTACGTCGGGCTCATTAAGGACATGTACAACAATGTTGTGACTAGAGTTCGAACAAGCGATGGAGACACGGATGACTTCCCGATTAAGATAGGACTACATCAAGGGTCAGCTTTGAGCCCTTATTTGTTTGCTTTAGTGATGGATGAGGTCACAAGGGACATACAAGGGGACATCCCTTGGTGTATGCTTTTCGCGGACGATGTAGTGCTAGTTGATGAAAGCCGGACAGGAGTGAATCAGAAACTGGAGTTATGGCGGGAGACCTTGGAGTCCAAAGGTTTTAGACTTAGTAGAACTAAAACTGAGTATATGAGATGTGACTTCGGCACTACTACTCGGGAGGAGGAAGATGTTAGTTTGGAAGGTCAAGTAGTGCCTAGGAAGGATACCTTTCGATATTTAGGATCAATGCTACAGAGGGACGGGGATATTGATGAAGATGTTAGCCATAGAATCAAAGCAGGGTGGATGAAGTGGCGGCAAGCGTCTGGTGTCCTATGTGACAAAAGGGTACCACAGAAGCTAAAAGGCAAGTTTTATAGGACGGCGATTAGACCTGCTATGTTGTATGGTGCAGAATGTTGGCCTACGAAAAGACGACATATTCAACAGCTAAGTGTCGCGGAAATGCGTATGTTGCGTTGGATTTGCGGTCATACAAGAAGGGATCGAGTTCGGAACGATGATATACGTGAGAGATTAGGGGTAGCACCAATTGAAGAAAAGCTTGTCCAACACCGGTTGAGATGGTTTGGACATGTGCAACGGAGACCTCCAGATGCACCGGTGCGTAGTGGAATCCTAAGTCAGGATAGTAACGTGAAGAGAGGCCGAGGAAGACCGAAGTTGACTTGGGTAGAGGCAATAAAAGGAGACTTGAAAGGATGGAATATACCCAAAGACTTAGCCTTAGATAGGAGTGCTTGGAAGACAGCTATTCACGTGCCTGAACCTTGATTACTTCTGTTGGGTTTCAACTCTAGCCTACCCCAACTTGTTTGGGACTTAAAGGCTTTGTTGTTGTTGTTGTTGTTGATCTAGTAATTCAATAATATAACAAGACATAATAATAACTAGCTTGTGCACATGAACACCCTAGGGAACAAAAATCGAGTTAGGGCTTTGAGGGTTTTACCTTGGTGCCATTATAAAAGATTATAATTACACATAAGCCATTAAAAAGTTTGAGCGGTCACAGGTACCATCGGTCGGAACTTTTCTGACCTCTACGCCATTCCGTTCACTTTTGTCCCTAGCGGTGTCAAACGGCGCTAAAAAAATCTAGAATGCCCTTATGTTTGAATGTCATGTTAAATTTCCTTGTTCCTCTAGTGCCACTGAAAGTTCACACACACAGGCCAGCAGCGCATGCACAAGCTGGTTCCAGACTATTACGTGTCCACACCACCAACATCAGACATGTATAGGGACAGTTAACCCATGTGCACCAGCACGAAGGTTGCGGATAATGAAATCGTCATTATCCGCTCCACCGGCTTGGCAAGCAAGCCGATAATCCTCCAGCCATAGTCCGGGATTCGTTTCCCCAGAGTATTTCGGGATATTAGTCGGTGGTCGGTACCGTGGTGGGAAGATGGTGTTGAGGATGTATCGGCCGAAGGCCTTAGGTCCTGGCAAGCCGGGGCTCGGGCTTCGGTCCTCGCCGCTGTCATAGCGTCCACCACGTCGAGGGTGGTAGCCGTGGCAAGCCCCCTCCCTCGCATCGCCGCGGGCACATTTGCGGGCGCCGAGGGTGTTGCACGCGTCACAGTGGTGGCCGAGACGCTCATGCACCGGGACTGCGGTGCGTGGCCTGCCGCCTTGCGACGCCTGGTGGACTGACGCATCCTTGTCGGGTCGCTCTGAGGGCGTGCGCTGGCTGGCGTCGAGCTCGCGTCATCAAGACAACGAGCTCTCGGCCTGTTGCGCCGCCGCACGCTCGAGTAGCATGCGAATCTCACGATGGGCCAGACGATCCTCGGGCGTCGTGGGCCCCGGAAGCCCCCGGAGCAAGGCCGCCGCAGCAGCGATGTTCTGGCTTGCTCGAGCGAAGTGTGGGAGTGCTTCATCGTCCTCGATGATCCTCCGGTTTATGTCACGGGCCATGGCGCGTGCACGCCCACCGTCTTTGTGGCGCTCGATCTCTTGATCGAGCTCCGCGCGTTCCTACTCGAGCTGGAGTCGCGCTTCCTCGAGCTCTTGGTGTCGGGCCTTCAGCTGCTCCACCTGTAGGCGAGGTGGGGCCCCTGCATCCCCCTTGGCCTCATCGTCGAGGTCGTTCGTTGGGGTAGCCTCTTCCTCGTGGATGCTTTCAACTTGTCCCTTGGGGGCACCTACCATGAAACATTCACAAGAGGGGTGGTGGCTCCCCCTGCTGGAGTCAGAGCTAGAGGGCGACTCTGATTCTTCTGCGAGGAAGTCATGGAAAGACTCTGTGACATATTCGGTCATCCCCACGAACTCGTCGTTCGTAGGGAATGGAGGAGTGCATTGCGCCACAAGGTGGCCAACGGTCTCTGCGGCATTCCGGATGAGGTATTCTAGAGAGAGCGGCTCTCCTCCGGCAAGCTATGCCATGACGTTGGCGAACGAGAAGGTGAGGTGGCATAGGTCCTCCCGGGACGGTCAGGGTCCCAGGAAGGCGCCGAGCTAGCGCTCTAACCTTCCATAGTCAAAGCCGAGGAGCTGGTCGCTCCTAGGGGCACGGACCTCTGGTGCGTGTAGCTACAACTCCTCAAGCACCTCAGCGATCGCGTCGTGGTCGACAGAGCGGAGAGGTTGGACGATGGCGGGAGCCTGCGCCAAGTCTCCCTTCATCGTGACGACGAAGGCCAGGTCCCCGAAGCGCACGTGCGCGCCTGGGACCCAACCGACGTTGTGACTAGCCATCCAAAGCCTAGCGTGGATGTCGAGACGCGCAAAAGGCCCCTACTTGGAGCGCCAACTATCAGTATTTCGAGTTACCACCAATGAGTAAATTTCTAGTATTGCGTGTCTGGCTCGGATGGTGTGCTTAGAGGATACGAGGTTTATACTAGTTCGAGCAGAGTGTCCCTACGTCCATTTCATCGCTGCTGCTCATGTTACTAGCACCAAAAGTTTATAGTAGGGGTTACAAACAGGCGAGAGAGGGACAGGTCCCAAGTCTCTGGTGGAAAGAGTGAACGGGTGCCATGAGCTCGGTTGCTGCTTAGCTATTTGCTTGTGTTGTATTCTTGTGTGTTTATCTGGCTTGAATCGGATCAGGATAATTCAATCGGATGCCCCCCTTCATGGGATGCCCTGCTTTCCCTTTTATAGGCCAAGGGAAAGCACAGATTATAGCAGAGGGAAAGAGAAAAATGAGAGAGATCCGAAGGCCTTTAGGTTCGCCAGGTCCTTCTCATCCTTCATGTGGGTCCCACTGACCCTGTAGATGTCAACAGGAATGGCTCCACATCGTGGCCCTGTCCGTCACTGGCGCCATGCACAGGCGTTCTCTGCCGGTCATGGCGCTCCACTCCGTCCTGGCAGACATCGTGGTGAACTGACACGCCTGTCAGTGTTCGTACGAGGGTTAGACAGAACAACACCGTTACACCCGACGTTGTTCCTAATGTGAATCATTGGGTATGGCTCGTCGTGACCGTGGGTTACATTAGGGCGTGCCGGTCTCCTCCCTAGTGTCAAAGCTTTGACCTAGGCCCATACACTTGGACCTAGAGTGGATGGCGGCGGCATGGGTCTTCGTCGGGCGAGACGGAGTCCGCGGCCTCGGGGTCGGGCGAGGTGGAGCCCTCTCCCAGAGGTCGGGTAAGGCAGAGTGCAAACCCAAGAGTCGAATGAGGCGAAGCGCAAACCCAAGGGTCGGGCGAGACGGAGCCCGCGGCCTTGGGGTCGGATGAGGCAGAGCCCTCCCCTAGAGGCCGGGTGAGGCGGAATGCAAACCCAAGGGTCGGGCGAGGCAGAGCGTCAACCCAAGGGTCAGGCAAGGCGAAGCCCGTGACCTTGGGGTCGAACGAGGCGAAGCCCTCCCCCAGAGGCCGGGCGAGGCGGAGCGCAAACCCAAGGGTCGGGCGAGGCGAAGCGCAAACCCAAGGGTCAGGCAAGGCGGATCCCGTGGCCTCGGGGTTGGGCGAGGCAGAGTCCTTCCCTAGAGGCTCCCTAGAGGTCGGTCGAGGTAGAGCCCGCGCACCTGGGGGTCGGTTGGAGCCGTAGTCGTGCTCTTGACCGTTCGGATGAATTAATATTATGACCATTAGCCCCTCCTCTTCGGGTACCCTAGTATTGGTCCTCAACAATAGGCACGAGAACCATCACAGGTAAGGAGGGATACGGAGCTAAAAATGCTCCTACGGCCCATTTAGGACCAGGAGTTCGAAGGCTAGCCCTCCAATAGGTTCACAGCTGCTCCGGGGCAACCTTAGAGCGAGGGGTGGAAAGGGATGGCCCACTAGCGGCCAGTACCTGGGCGCACAAGCACCGTGGGCATCCCGTCCCATGTTCAAGTCTTGGTCGGTTCCTAGTCCATGGTTTTCCTCGAAGAAAGGCAACGAGCTCTTGGGACCGGCCGAACGGACCCAAGAACTATATGGATTGGCCGCCAAGAGTCTGGAGTCGGTCACTAGCTGACCCATGCCAGACCCCCGCTAACGAGAAGCCGGGGCCCCACTCAGACTAGCCTGTTAACAGCTCACCGAGCACCATGTTTTGTCCATCGAGAAACAACATGGCATGGCTCAGCCCCTTCATTTTATCGAAAAAAACGCTCGAGGGATGACGATTACAAAGATGAGTCGACCCTTGACCCGACCCCTGCTACACGCGGGGGCTCGAGGAAAGTTGGACTCGCAAGGAGACCGAACGCGCGGTCATAGTACGACGGCAGACCAATCGGATCCTAGGTGACCGAAATCAAGAAAAATCTTTTCGACCTCCCGAATCCTACGGTTATATGCCCCAAGAAGATCGATCGCGACAAAAGGAAATCACTGTCCTACCAGGACACGCCGCGGGCTATAAAAAGAAGGCCACGGCCCTCAGAGTCCTCCCGTCTGGAAAAGCCTCCAAAGGAGTATTCTACTCCTCCGCTGGCTCGGAGGCTACTGTCATGTATCGATATTAGGGATACCCAAAGCAATGAAGTTAGCGCCCACACTAACTTCCCTGGGTGGCTCGAGACGTATTAAAAAGTCTCGCCCGACCCTAAGGCCGCAGGCTCCGTCTCACCCAACCTCAAGGACGCGGTTTTCGCCTCGCCCAAGGTCGCTGGCTCCGTCTTGCCCGACCTCGAGGACATGGGTTCCGTCTCGTCTGACGGGGACTCATACCGTCGCCAACCACTCTATGTCCAAGTGTATGGGCCTGGGTCAAAACTCTGACGCCAGGGAAGAGGCTGGCATGCCTCGATGTAACATGTGGCCATGACAGGCCATACCTGGGGATTCACATCAAGAACAGGGTCGGACGTGCCATTACTGTTCTGCCTAATCCTTGTACGGACGCTGACAGACGCGTCAGTTCACCATGACGTCCGTCGGGACAGAGTGAAACGCCATGACCAGCAGATAACGCCTGTGCATGGCCCCAGTGATGAACAGGGCCGCGACAAGAAACCGTCCCTGTTGACATCTATAGGATCGGCGGAACCCGAATGAAGGAGAAGAAGGACCCGGCAACCATAAAAGCCTTCTTCTCTCTTGTTCTTCTCATTTTTCTCCTCTGTAACCCATGCTTTCCCTTCGTCTATAAAAGGGGACCCGATGACAAGGGGAGCTTGACACAAGAGCTTGACACAGGAGAGCTTGACACGAGAGCACGACACGAGCATACGGCTGAGCGGCAAGCGAGCTCTTAACACCCGTTCACTCCTTCCACCAGAGACTTGAGATCATCTTACTCTCTCACTTATTTGTAACCCCTACTGTAAACCAAGTGCCGGTAACACGAGCAGCAGCGAACTGGACGTAAAGACGTTCTGCTCGAACCAGTATAAACCCTTGTGTTCTCCGAGCACACCATCCAAGCCAGACGTGTAAATACAAATTTACTCATCGGTGGTCCAAAACATCGACATTCGCCATGATAGTTCTGGAACGAGATCACCTTCCAGTTTAAGATTGACCACGCAAACGTGGTCCGCCTCATTGGGTGCTACCTCGAGATGAATGTCCCCAAGCTTGTCTTCGAGTTCGTCCCCAACGGGAGCCTCTGTGACCTGCTCCTTGGCGTGAGGCATCGTCAGGAGCTCCCGCTGCCGGCGCGTCTGCGTATCGCCATTGGCGCTGCCGAAGCTCTCTCCTACATGCACTCTCACGGTCACCACAACTACATCCACGGGGACGTCAAGTCTGCAAACATTCTCCTCGACAACGACCTCACACCCAAGGTCTCTGACTTCGGATCGGCCAAGCTCGTGTCCATCATCAATGGGTATGCCAAGTGGTGTGTGTCAGGGGACATGAACTACGTACATCGATCGATCCCACGTACATATAGACTGGCCGCTTCACAGAGAAGAGCGACGTCTACAGCTTTGGGGTGGTTCTCTTGGAGCTCACCACGAGGAAGACGGTCAAGTATGATGAGAGCAACAGCCTCCCGATAGACTTTGTCAAGTGCTGCAAGGAGGAAGGGAACGGAAGGGCAATGTACGACCGAGAGATTCTTATGGCTCATCATGCTCAGGAATGCCTCGACAAGATCGGCGCGCTTGCGGTGCAATGTCTAAAGACGTGGATGAGAGACCGACTATGGCACAAGTGTTGAAGTAGCTCAAGCAAGTGAAGGTAATAGCTTGCGGAGGGTCATCATGCTAAAAAGCACGTATATATATGTTGACACAAAATGTGACGCACTGTGCCTCACACACAGCAAGCCGGAAAGCGTGGCTTCAAACGGGTTCCCGGGTGTTTCGTGATCCGGAAGCGTGCCAATCAGTTTGACCTAAAAACTAACAAGGGATAAAATAATTAAATGTCAAACCGGAACATGTCGGGTAATACCAGACAGTTCCACATATACGGCCCTGAAGCCACTTACAACGACATACAGCTATAGAGAGCTGTCTGCCAACAAGTTCATAAACCATTTAGCTAACCGTAAGATGAATGCACGTAAAGACCTAGTTGCCGAATGCATGTGCATGAGAAGACATGTTTGAACAAGTGAAAATTAATTATAAGTTAATGCATAACCAAGCTCGGCAGTCCAGCCGAATTGGGGTCCATGAAGAAGGAACGTGCAAATAAAAAACGATTAAAACTAATCCAAAACCTGCATCTGCCGCACGACACCTGGTTTCGTTAAAGCTTAAACATGATTAACATGCATGAACCCACAACATGTGACAATCTAGATTAAAATAATTCAGCCATTATGAACGTGTTATCTATCTGCAAAGGTAGTATGAAAAAGCAATGGTCGTTGAAGCACGAATAAAACCATAAGAGAGAGAGAAAGAGCCGAACAATATCAATCTAGATTGGGCAGAAGTGTGTTACAAATATATAAAAGGTTCAAAACATGCAACACTGGATAACTTAATGAATCTATTTAGATTTGCCATATCTAATATAGAGCCGATAACTATCTCGCTTTCACTAAGCATATTAAGCAAACGCCTGCCGCACGGTATCTACTCATAAACAAAGCATAAGCAAAGACTTCTTGATTGTCAAGCAAAGATCCGCCGCACGACCATTGAAAACAAACAAGACTACTTGCATCACGTCTAAATCCACCGCATGATACTAAACATGATAACAAGGTTGTCGGAACTTACGGAGGTCGACGGATCGATGACTCCTCTCGAAGAACTCGACGACACGACAAAAGGACTCGAAAGTTGGCACGGGGCCGGTTGTATTGATTTGGTTGTGAACCTCTATTACAATGGTCGAGGGTCAATATTTATACCCTAGACAAAACATGAGTCCTAGAGGACTACGATTTACAAAGGAACCTTTAAACAAACTTGGAAACTTACGATTCCTTACCCTAAACTTCTAGATTCCTTTATTATTACAACTTTCATCTTTCCGATCGGTCTTGCCTGCCATCTTCTGTTTTTCCCGAATGGAGTTACCGCCTTCTGGGGTAACCGACCGCACAATCATTTAGCCGACCGCTTGTTTTGTTTGCCGAACACCCTTCTTCCCGCATGCGGGTCTACCTGTCATCTTCCAGAATCGACCAAAATCCAGTGTTAACACATGCCCCCTCAATTTCGGGATAAAAGTGGTTTTATTCTGAAATTGACCACAAGCTCTTTCGTCCTCCTAGGTCATCACCGTTCAATACCGCAGCCGCTGCCCAAAAATTCAAGCTTTCAGTGCAACCTCGGACCTACTTCGAATCTTCAATGGCGACCCAGGATGAAATCCCAGAGGTAAACTTTACTTATATTCGGCAACTTTCATCTGATCCTCCCGCTCCTCTTTTGATTTATTCCTCTTTGATTTCAATCACCTTCTAAAGGAATACACGAGCCAGATTTTGATCCCCTATGCTGCCAACCCCGACTCCTATTTCCTCGGCCCAATGGGAAATCCTGACCCTTCTGAAATTATTGAGAAGGAAACCCAAAGAATTCCTTTCAAGTCTGGGATCACCTCGTCAAACCGATGGCCAAACACGTTCAAGAATTGGCCATTTCCCCCAATCACCGGATGGCGTAATTGGTACAGGAGAATGCTGGAGAAAAGTAGTAGCCACTGGGAAAGTCAAGACATCAGTCATTGTCTGGAATTATCCTTAGCAGAAACACCCAGGAATGATTCCCTTTTGATAGCAGCTTCCCATTTTTGGTCTGACACTATCAATGCCTTTATCTTTGGTCATGGTATGATGACCATCACTCTAGCCGACGTGTTCATGATGACTGGCTTGAACGTGTCATTGCCAGTATATCCCTATAAGTACAAAAGCAAAAGTAATCAAAGAGCCGTCAGCTCTGGATGTGGATGGGTCAAACATATTCAGAACTATATGAATGCATCTGGCACCGTTTCTGACAAAGAGTTGAAAGCCTTCATGAATATGTGGCTATGCAGATTCATCTTCTGTGGAAAATCCAATGAACCAACTCTGAATCACATGGTAATGGCTGAAGACTTAGCTGCAGGCACTCAGATCCCACTAGGCAAATATCTTTTAGGGTCTGTTTATCATATGATGCATCAGATTACTCTTCAGATGCGCCAAGGTGGAGAAATTTCTTGTGTGAATGGTCCCTGGTGGCTAATTCAAATGTGGCTTCAGCTATATATGCATCAGATAACCTCTGTGAGCCTCTTCAATCTAAGTTTTCCTTCAGTTAACTATGCTGAAGGCAGTACAGCAAAGGTTAAGGCTTGTCAGACTTATGGGGAAGCAGCATCATCTATAAGCATTGACATAGACATCGGTCATTTCTTCAAGCTATTTTTCAAAGGATTCGGCAATGTGCTCTGGTTTCCTTACAGAGAAAACGAAAATTTGACTTTGCCCTGCAAGTTTAGCTATGAAATTGGTTGTTCAGGTCAAGAATCCACGGAGATTTTCAACTCCTTTATCAAACCTTGCACTTTGCCAGCCGAATTTCATCATGGGAGGTTAGTGCAATCCACCTATGAATTCTATTATCCAAACATGGTGGCCAGACAATTAGGATGTGGCCAACTGCCTCCAAAATTCCTCTTCTCAACAATCATAAAGTCAAGGGAAGTAATAACAGAAGGAATGGAAGCCAAGAAGATCTTTGAATTAGGATGGGAATTGCCAACATACGAACCATCTCCATTTGGGCTAATAGATGTTGCTCATCCCTTCTTTGTTTCTTGGTGGCAAGAATGGCATGCTCATATCTTCAATATATCAGTTCATTCCTTATGCAAAAACTTGCAACCCGATTTTGCTTCTGACAGTGAGGTAATTTCATTATGCCCATCATTTCTTGCTCTTGAATCCACTTCTTATTTTAACATCTGGTCATGCACAGGATCTTGAGTTTACTCTCCCAGCCAAAGCAATCCAGTACTATTCGGCTGGCCCCAAGCCTGCTCTGGGGTTTGATGCTCCAAACTTAAAGGAATTCATGAAAACTTCTGCAACTTTGGACTCAGCACCTCTAAAGGCACTCATGAAAATTCCTGCTACTTCAGCTGCTGCATCTTCAAGAGGAAAAAGCAAAAGGAAAACACCTGAAAGTTTTCTCTTACCCAAGAAACCAAGGACCAAGAAAGCCAAATTATCTCTTAAGGTATGAACCTTTTATTCTCTATCAAGTTACCAACCTCACTTAGCAGTAAACCTGACCACCTCTTACATTCATTGCTTCCATTGCAGCCACAAGTAGAAATTCCCACACTAGGCAATACCTCAGCACCTATAGAACCAACCCCTGAAGTTTTTACTGAAGATGAAGAAATACATGATAGCGAAACTTCAGAGACTCATGAAGCTGAAGGTTCAAAGGCTCATAAACCTGATGAGACTATAGGTAACATTGTTCAACCAATTCTCTTTTTCTTTCTTTTAAACAACATCTATCTCTTATGCTCATTATCATTTACTTTACTGAAAATAGATGAAATCTTAGATGAACTGGCAAGGGAAACTTCTCCTGATCAAGCTCCAAACCTGTCCCTTCTGAACCTTCAGCCAAGTTCCCCAGCAAGCCAAGGCATAACCCATCCTGATGATCAATCAGCTCAGCAGGCAATTCTTTGTTTTACACTATATTTTAGCAAAATTACCCAATCAGCTAATACCTTTTTTCTCCTCTTTTCTTTAGAAGAACATCACTAAACCGACCACCAGTTACTCCTTCTCTATTGAGGACTACATCATCGAGAAAGGTGAAGAGATTACTTCCCATCAAACCTTATCGCTGGAAAATCAGGCTCGGCTAAAAGAGGTGATCATTCTGCTGAACAAGGATACCATCAGTCTGGTTCAGGATGCAGACCAGATAAAAGACCTCCTTGAACTCATTGATCAAGATATCCCCCCTGCTCTCAAAGCCCCCCTAGAATCGGCAGCCCATCTTGATGACCACTTTGCTATGGTGAGAAGGGCAACCAAGAACATATCTTCGAGGGCTGCTCTGCAGAAGGATAGATCTTTGAAAAAGCTGGAGATTAAAGACCTTCACTCTCATATCCACACTGCAAGAAATTCCTTGACAACCTTGGAGCCCGAACTGAAAACCATGGAGGACGAAAAAAGCAGATTAGAAGCCCAACTAACCAAACTGAATGCCAAAATTCAGTCTCACAGGGCCCATATAGCTAATTTGCCGAAGAACATAGAAGCAGCTTCACTGAAGATGACTTCGATCATCAAAGAAGACCAGCAAATCAAAACTAAGTTATCCAGCATCCAGATTTCTGAAGATGAAGATCAAAAAGTGCTAGATAATGTTAGCCGAATCAGGACTAAGGCCATAGAGGCAATCAATCATCTTCTGAACCAGTAGACATTGGGTTTGTAATAAACTTAAGTGTGATATCCTCTTTCCCTTGATTAACCAACTTTATGTTTACTTATTTTTATTCGTTCGAAAAAAGCAATCGGCCACTTTCCCTTAAATTACTCGATTAGAATGTAGCCGATTGTCTCCATTCTTCCGATAGCCGAACGAATCCAATTCAAATATTGTGAGGGTATAGCCGAACAATGTTGGCTCCAACAAACCAGGGAGATAATCGAGCGACGTTCGACTTAACCCATGCCTGGCCCAGCCCAGTAGCGGCCCAGCCGAAAGGGAAAAAACCCTACTCCACCGTTCGGGATTCTCGCCCCACAACCCCATGGAATTCGCCACGATTCTCGCTTCGGCTTATAAATAGACCCTTCCGTTAGCCTTCATCGCTATCTTCGCTTTAGCATTCTCACATCCGTCTCCTCCACTTCCTTCGTTCGATTCATTCCAGAAGAAAACCCTAACCTCCATCAAAGCAAATGACGAACAGTGGCAACCGTGGCAAGCGTCCTGCCGACGGAGAGGCTGAAGGAAGCAGAGCATCGCGCTGCCGGCGTCGTGGGTATGATTCGGCTTTTTGCCCCCTTTGCAATTTCCTTGTTCATCTCTTAGTTTCGATTTTTCCTTCCTCATTCATCAGGATAAGGGTCATCAGCTCCAGCCAATATCATCTTCTTCCTCCGGTGACGGCAGCTCAACCGGGAACTCCATCATCCGGCTCCTCCGGATCTTCCAGCTCTTCAAGCTCTTACCATTCCAATCCTTGGGGCCCGGCAGAACCAGCAGATGCACACCATCCATACTCTCACGAGGAGGCGCTCAAGTTTCGCCAGGAGAGGGACGAAGCCCGGGAGGAGCTAGGCGACGTCTCCAAGAAGTTCGGCATCGATCAAGCCGAATGGGAGGACCAGCGGAAGCAATTCTGCGACGCCATCACCGGTTTGATATCCCCATTTGGTTTTATCATTCTGGCTTCCCTTGCTTGCTGATCCACTTTTTTCTTTTCTGCCCAGCTCTTTCTGCGGAGAATGATCGCCTGAAGGCGGCGGCGAACAAGATTGCCGACAAGGTGAATGCCCAGGGGGAGACATCCGAAGCACGCCTTGATGCTGTGGACGGCCGCATTGATCAGGCCGTCATCCAAGGTGTGCACCTCGGCGCTTCTCTCGGGCTGGCGGCAATGACCTCCCAAACCAACGAGGACTACTCCTCCCAGCCAGTTGGCTTCGTTGGAGGACGCCCGGACGAGATCGACGACATCGATGAGCGTCTGGAGGCCTACGATGATCATGCCGCTGCCCTTGCCGAAATCACAAACCCCCAGTCCGTCCTCAACAAGTTATTTGAGGAGTAGTTTGTATTAGGATGGACTTTTATAAACAATCTCGTCCTTTGGAAGAATACTTATTTCTTTGATCCTTTTCAGTAAAATTCTGCCTGCGACTGTCATAAAAAACGCTGAAAACACCCCAACCTTGCATAAACATTCTTGTGCTAGAGGCGATGCAAACTGCATCGGCTATTTTGTGCTAAAGGCGATATGAACAATATCGGCTATTCTCAGTCTTATTTATTTTTAGGCTAAAGACGATTTTCCTTTCATCGGCTTTTCTGATCTACATTCATAAACCAACCTCAACACTGGGGTAATACCTCTTAAGAAATCTTCCATTGATAGCTCTGGTAAACTCCTCTCCAAATAAAGTTTTCAATATGTATGCATTGCCAGGTACACATTCTACTATTCGGAAAGGACCTTCCCAATTTGGAGACCATTTGCCGAACGCTCTATCCTTTGTTCCAACTGGCAATATAGTTTTCCAAACCAAGTCTCCTTCTGCGAATTGCTTCAGCCTAACCCTTTTGTTATAATACTTGGCAACGCGTATTTTATTTTTCTCAATATTTTCTAATGCTTTGAGACGAATCAAATGTAGATCTTCCAATTCATCCATCATTAGATTCTTATAATCCTCTTCCACCAATTCTTTCTGTAACACAACTCGCCTTGATCCTGACCGTAATTCCCATGGTAACACAGCATGATGTCCATAAACCAGTTCATAGGGAGATGTTTGAGTGGACCCATGACAAGCCATTCGGTAAGCCCACAACGCTTCATTAAGAACCAAGTGCCATTTCCTTGGTTTTTCATCAATCTTCTTCTGGATGATTTTAATCATAATCTTATTTGATGCTTCTGCCTGACCATTAGCTTGTGCATAATAAGGAGAAGAATTATACAACTTAATCCCCATACTTTTGGCAAAGTCACAGAATTCTGAAGAAGTAAACTGAGTTCCTTGATCAGTTGTTATAGTCTGAGGAATCCCGAATCTGTGAACTATATGTTCCTTAACAAAACTGATCATATTTTCTGACGTTACCTTCTTCAAAGGGATAGCTTCAACCCACTTGGTGAAATAATCCGTGGCCAAGAGTACAAATTTGTGTCCCTTACTAGAAGGAGGATTGATCTGACCAATTAAATCTATACCCCATCCTCTGAACGGCCAAGGCTTGATTATAGGATTCATAGCAGACGCTGGAACTTTTTGAATATTGCCGAATTTTTGACAATTGTGACACCCTTTGTAATATTCAAAACAATCTTCCAACATAGTTGGCCAAAAATAACCAGTTCTCCTAATTATCCACTTCATCCGATAAGCTGACTGATGTGCACCACACAATCCTTCGTGAACCTCATACATCACTTTCTTGGCCTCTTCTTGACTTAAACATTTGAGCAATACTCCATCGATGGACTTGTAATATAACTGATCATCAAGAAACACAAATTTGAGAGCTTTGTACCTGAGTTTTCGGGAAACCTTTTGAGATGGATCTTTCAGATAATTGGTAACTTCGTATCTCCAATCACCATCTACTTGATCAGTATTTAAAACATCTTCTTCCATAGCAAAAACTTCCCTGACTCTCTCGATATCCAGAAGCAGCTTGAGCTAACTTATTTGCTTCTTCATTGTACTCTCTAGGGATATGATGCAAGGTCACTACCAGAAAATTCTTCAAAAGTTCTCTACACTCCTCATAATATTCTCTTAATACATTGTTCTTGCATTCATACTGACCATTCAGTTGATTAATCACCAACTCAGAATCCCC
Organism: Miscanthus floridulus; assembly: GCF_019320115.1. Classification (NCBI taxonomy): domain Eukaryota; kingdom Viridiplantae; phylum Streptophyta; class Magnoliopsida; order Poales; family Poaceae; genus Miscanthus; species Miscanthus floridulus. The sequence continues at coordinate 60,331 of NW_027096617.1, read as the reverse complement.
AAAGATTTCAATAGCAACGGCCTTTACTTCTATAAGAAGCTGAAGCCCTCTAAGCAACGCTTCATACTCTGCCTGATTATTAGTAACATGAAAGTCAATAGGAACCGCATACTCAAAAGTCTTTCCTTGTGGGGAAATCAAGAGAATACCAGCACCACCACCTTTGTTACAAGATGATCCATCGAAGAACAAGGCCCAAGGCACAATGCTTATCGCCTCAACAGAAAGATCCCGATGTTGGGTAATAAAATCGGCAATAATTTGACCCTTTACCGCCTTTGCCGATTCGTATCTTAAATTAAATTCTGACAATGCTAAAATCCATTTGCCAATTCTTCCATTCAAAATTGGCATCGATAGCATATGTTTGATTACATCAAAACCAGAAACTACCACGCATTCGGCATTCAACAAATAGTGCCGAGATTTGATACATGAATAATACACACACAAGCAAAGTTTTTCTGTAGCCGAATACCTTGTTTCCGGGTCTAGCAGCTTTCGGCTAAGATAAGCTATGACTCTTTCTTTTCCTTCAAATTCTTGCATAAGGGCCGACCCTATCGTTAGGCTATCGGCCGCCACATACAACTTAAAAGGCTTGTCAAGTTGTGGAGGTACCAGCACAGGTGGTGCCTTCATATATTGCTTGATCTCATCAAAAGCCTTTTGTTGTATGTCACCCCATACAAATTTTTGATCTTTCTTGAGCCTTAATAAAGGAGAAAAGGGCAAAACTCTCTCTGATAGATTGGATATGAATCTTCTTACAAAGTTGATTTTGCCTAACAATGATTGTAATTCTGTGAGATTAGTTGGCGGCACAACTTTGTCTATTGCTTCCATGCTCTTTTTCCCAACTTCAATTCCCCCTTTATGAACTAAAAATCCCAAAAACTCACCAGCCGAAACTCCAAAGGCACATTTGTTTGGATTCATCTTCAAGCCATGCTTTCTTGTGCACTCCAGAGTTTTTCTTAAATCGGCTAAATGTCTTTCATGATTTCTAGACTTGACTACTACATCATCGATGTAGATTTCTACAATCTTGCCGATCAGCTCATGAAAAATATAATTCATAGCTCTTTGATAAGTCGCACCGGCATTCTTTAACCCAAACGTCATGACTATCCATTCAAACAAACCAATATGACCAGGACATCTGAAAGCTGTTTTTGAAATATCTTCTATTGCCATAAAAATTTGATTATAGCCAGCATTACCATCCATAAAACTAATGACTTCATATCCTGCCGATGCATCTACTAGTAAATCGGCAACTGGCATTGGGTAACCATCCATGGGAGTTGCCTTATTAAGATTTCTGAAATCTATACAAACTCTCATTTTTCCATTTTTCTTGTATACCGGTACTATATTTGAAATCCACTCTGCATACTTGCATGGCCGAATGAAGTTTGCTTCTATTAATCTTTCAACTTCCTTCTTTACATCGGCCAATACCTCCTCTTTGTATATCTTCCGTGGAGGTTGTTTGTAAGGACGAAATCCAGGTTTAATGGGTAATCGATGCTCAACAATGGAACGATCCAATCCAGGCATTTCTGTGTAATCCCAAGCAAAACAATCTTTAAACTCCTTCAACAGATTTATCAACTTTGATTTATATTCTGGGTCTAACTTCGCACTAATATACATCGGCCTTGGCTTAGAATCATCACCAACATCAATTTCTTCCAATTTATCAGCCGACATAAAACCACGTCCTAACTTTCCTTTGTTGCCATCGACAGGATTTCCCATTAAAAATTACTATGAGAGCCGACTGCTTGGATCGGCTGTTGGCCCTCGCTGAACACATTTACAGGACCTTCTTTCCACACTTTTCCGGAGAAACAATCAACGCCTTCATATTCCCAGTAGGTAGACTCTGTGGCAGCAACACTTACCGAATCATCAGCATGTACAATTTCAACATCATCTCCAATCCATTGAATGAGAATTTGATGCATGGTTGAAGGAATGCAGCAATTAGCATGGATCCAATCTCTGCCCAAGAGTAGACTATATGCCCCCTTGCCATCAATGACAAAAAAGGTAGTAATCAGAGTTTTTGATCCAATAGTCAGCTCGACATGGATAGCACCTCGGGTATCGGAAGGATTGCCAGCAAAGTCCCTAAGCACCATGTCAGTTTTCAACAATTCTTCATTAGTCATCCCAAGCTTTCTGAAGGTAGTATAAGGCATGATATTGATAGCAGCCCCTCCATCAACAAACATCTTGGTCAAAGGCTTGCCATTGACATATCCTTTTAAATAGAGTGGTCTCAAATGACGATTCTTGATTGGTTTGTCAAAAACAGCCTGCTGCGTTAATACAAGCTGAGCCATCAAATCCTGACATTCACTTTCATCAAAATCAGAGTACACCTCTTCTTGGACATCTTGGCTTTCGGGAGCTATAAACTCTGATGGGAGGAAAAAAGCCATGAAAGCATCAGCCGAATGACCACATCCATCAGGCTTCTTCTTAGGACGCCATATTTGCTTTGTCTCAGTAACTTCCTGTTCCAACTCCCTATTCCTCAACCGTTGAACTCTTCTTTTCTGACTTTTCTTCAGGCCTGGAGGACACCACTGTTCTTTTTGCCATACGTATCTATAGGAATCAGCTTCTTCATCATGCACCCTATCATGTATCCAACCCTGACCTGCAAATCTTTTCCTTTGCTGATTCTTAAAATCATCTATTTTTAGGCGCCGATCATCTTCAGGAACCTTCGTTCCAAGTCTTTCATAGACGGTACGGCGGTTGACTCGAGATTGCCTATATTCGGAGTACTGAGCACTACACTCCGGACAATTATTTCTTGCAGGCAACCTCAAGCCTTCATTCCAACAATGTCTAAAGAACGAACAACCCCAATGAGACTGCTCCTGTTCTGTCATGTATTCTTCTTGCTCCCTTCGGTATACCTCTTCCTCATACCTCCGGCACTCTTCCATAAACCATTGCTTCTTACAGTATTCCTTTTCTTGTTCTCTCTGCCACTTGTTTAGCAAAATACGTGATGTAACTCTGGGTTTAGAAGTTTGACCTTTCTCGGTTCGGCTATTCTGAAACCGAACTCGTTGCTGCAGCTCTCTACTGGTGACTTGCCGATCCGGGTCAACAGCACCACTCTCCTTTGCTCTATCAGAAGTCAACACCTTCACCTTGCCTTTACCTTTGAGATCATTGGCAGAGACCATATTCACAGAGAAAGAAATCATATTTTGTGGAAAAGGCTGATCATCGATTTTCATCTTGCCATCAAACCTCAAATGTCCCTCTTGGATAGCTTTCTGGATTCGTATTCTGAACACTCGGCAATCATTGATAGAGTGAGAATTAGTGTTATGGAAGCCACAATACTTTTTATCTTTCACTCCTTCAGGACGTAGCATAGGATGTCCTTCTGGCAACTTGATGCGTCCTTCCTTTATCAACAATGCAAAAAGTCTGTCTGCCTTAGTAACATCAAAATCATAGGTTCCCTTTTGTTGTTTCAACCAGCGTTGACTAACTTGAGTGGGTTCCTTTGCCCAATTTAACTCAGCTGCAGCTATCTCATCTTCATCAATATACTCAGTCGCTTCATCCAGAAAACCTTGATACACCTCATTAGTGGCATTGTTCTTCTGAAAGCGATTATCTCTCCTGAATCCTTGGGCTTGATTACTCATAGCTGCTAAACGCTGTGCAAGTTGGCCAAGATCATCAAACTCTAAACCGAACAACTTCTCCCTGATATTCGGCAACATTCCTGCTATAGCTATTCCAGGTAGTTGATCATCTGGTAAATTTAAAGAATAACACATATTCTTGGTCTCCCTAAATCTGCGAAGATATTCCAATGGTGTCTCATTTGTTCTCATCCTCAGACTCATGAGATCAACCAACTTCTTCTCATTAGTACCCGTATAGAAATATGAATGAAACTTCTGTTCTAGTTCTGCCCATGTACCAATGGAATGAGCTGGTAGAGACGTGAACCATGTGAAAGCTGGTCCTGTAAGAGACAAAGGAAAATATCGAATCCTCCAAGCTTCATCTGAAGCAGCTTCTCCAAGCTGCATTAAGTACCGACTGACGTGCTCTATGGTACTAGTATCATCTTGACCAGAAAACTTGGTTAAATCTGTTGGAGGCTTCACCCTTGGAGGTAACGCTACTCTGTTGTACCATTCTGGATAAGGAGACTTGTATGAATAGGATTGATTCTTTGGCTTCAAACCGAACTGATTTTGCATCATATCAGCCATCCTGTGCATCAAAACATCAATGCCTGGATCCTGATTTCCTTGTACTTGCACTCCAGAAGGCAACCCTGAAACACTTCTATACCCTGGATTTGGCACAGCATTGATAGCACTGTAATCAGTAAATTCTTGATACCCATCTCCATACATATTCTTCTGCAATCTGTTTGATGCTGGAGAAACTCTATAAGCTGAAGGTGGCACTTCTCCTGTGGTACCAAATGTCACCTGGCCATAGGTGGGATGTGATTGCTTTTCAGTGTGAGTCAATCCACCTATATTTGAAGGCGACGCTACTTCTTTTCCAACAGGCTTCTCTTGATGCTTTGGAACATTGAAAAGCGTCGGCCCACTGAGTGGTCCAACATTTTCTTCGAAGTATTTATCAACCATTGGACCAAAAGTACTGATCATGATTGCCCGAAAGGTATTCAGAAAAGCTGTGTGATGGTTTGTCATGGTTTCTCCCATGGCTTTATAGACCAGGGCTGCCATCTTCTGAGCATCCTCCTCTTCAGTGTAATCAGTTTGATGCGGAAGAAGAACCCTTGGCATTGACTGCTTTTGAAACACTTTATTGCTCTTGTTTTTGGAAAAAGACATCAAACACTTCCGTTGGTATTGCTCACATGCTTGAAGCACTAAATCCTTGTAATTATCTGGCAATTCTGCCATGCTTACATCCAGAACATGATCATTGTTGATCTCAGATGCCATCTTGAACTAACAGATGGTCCCACCGGGCGTGCCAAAAAGTGTGTTGACACAAAATGTGACGCACTGTGCCTCACACACAGCAAGCCGGAAAGCGTGGCTTCAAACGGGTTCCCGGGTGTTTCGTGATCCGGAAGCGTGCCAGTCAGTTTGACCTGAAAACTAACAAGGGATAAAACAATTAAATGTCAAACCGGAACATGTCGGGTAATACCAGACAGTTCCACATATACGGCCCTGAAGCCACTTACAACGACATACAGCTATAGAGAGCTGTCTGCCAACAAGTTCATAAACCATTCAGCTAACCGTAAGATGAATGCACGTAAAGACCTAGTTGCCGAATGCATGTGCATGGGAAGACATGTTTGAACAAGTGAAAATTAATTATGAGTTAATGCATAACCAAGCTCGGCAGTCCAGCCGAATTGGGGTCCATGAAGAAGGAACGTGCAAATAAAAAACGATTAAAACTAATCCAAAACCTGCATCTGCCGCACGACACCTGGTTTCGTTAAAGCTTAAACGTGATTAACATGCATGAACCCACAACATGTGACAATCTAGATTAAAATAATTCAGCCATTATGAGCGTGTTATCTATCTGCAAAGGTAGTATGAAAAAGCAATGGTCGTTGAAGCACGAATAAAACCATAAGAGAGAGAGAAAGAGCCGAACAATATCAATCTAGATTGGGCAGAAGTGTGTTACAAATATATAAAAGGTTCAAAACATGCAACACTGGATAACTTAATGAATCTATTTAGATTTGCCATATCTAATATAGAGCCGATAACTATCTCGCTTTCACTAAGCATATTAAGCAAACGCCTGCCGCACGGTATCTACTCATAAACAAAGCATAAGCAAAGACTTCTTGATTGTCAAGCAAAGATCCGCCGCACGACCATTGAAAACAAACAAGACTACTTGCATCACGTCTAAATCCACCGCATGATACTAAACATGATAACAAGGTTGTCGGAACTTACGGAGGTCGACGGATCGATGACTCCTCTCGAAGAACTCGACGACACGACAAAAGGACTCGAAAGTTGGCACGGGGCCGGTTGTATTGATTTGGTTGTGAACCTCTATTACAATGGTCGAGGGTCAATATTTATACCCTAGACAAAACATGAGTCCTAGAGGACTACGATTTACAAAGGAACCTTTAAACAAACTTGGAAACTTACGATTCCTTACCCTAAACTTCTAGATTCCTTTATTATTACAACTTTCATCTTTCCGATCGGTCTTGCCTGCCATCTTCTGTTTTTCCCGAATGGAGTTACCGCCTTCTGGGGTAACCGACCGCACAATCATTTAGCCGACCGCTTGTTTTGTTTGCCGAACACCCTTCTTCCCGCATGCGGGTCTACCTGTCATCTTCCAGAATCGACCAAAATCCAGTGTTAACAATATATGTAGATGCAGCAAGGTGTTGACTCAGAAAACATGGTTTGTATTACGCAAAAAAAAAAAAAGGTTTGAATTCTATTTAAAGCTACTTCCTACTTGTGTACATTGTAATAGTCTAGACTCTGCAGTTGGTTGTACGAACAACTATGCGTGCTGTCCTGGAAGTTTTTTTTTCCTTGTGTCAGTTTGGTGACAGTACTTATTCAGATTAGCCTTAGAAAATATTGTGGTAGTGAACTGTGAACTAGCTAAAATACTCTACGGTGGGTTTCTATCTTATATATAGTTATACACTGATTAGAGATCTTCCCTCCATGTTAATTTTCACAAGACACGCTAAGAAAAAGATAAATTCTAGAATTTCTCATAATAATTAGAAACATCTCCAGCCTTTAATCTGGCGGATTCTAAGTTCTATCCATCATCACAAATAGCCATTGGATCTATTCTAATTTCTAAAAATTGCCAACCTTTGCCATTCACTACAACAAATCCTTTAATCTATGATGCTTCCCTCATCACTCCAGTGCCCTCCACTGCACCAGCACACTCCCTAAGTCCTTAGGCTATCCCAAATCAGAGCTAAACGTTTTCCCCCTCTCTCTCTTCTTCACCCCCATCACCTTCCTTTACCTCTCGCTTTTGTATGTTATTGAGCCTGAACGTGAGATACAAGCAAATACACTCAGTGATTTCTTCTCATTTTGTATCTTGGGTTTTCCTGAAGCAAGATATCAACCATAAACTTTCTCCAAGAATATTTGATCAAGCATATTAATAAGATCTAAAATATTCACTTCTCATGGAAACATTACCCCCACTCCTTTCTAACCGATCAGGGCAGCTCAGATTTCTCCATCAAAGAGATGTGTCAGAACATTGCTCTTGTATAGTTGTCTCAGAAGAATGTACAGTGAAACGTGAGTACATGACGTAAAGCACAAATCACATCAAAGGGACTGCAGAATTCGTGTAAACGCCCTATCACCAACCTAGAAATAACATATTTACGACCTCGCTGACTGACTATTTCTACCTGGAGTTGTCTGCAAGGGGGCTTGGGAGGTGCTGAGTGCTGACATAGTGCATCTTGTAGACAGGCACCCTCAAGATAACCTGCATGCAAAAAAGGCCCTTTCATTCTAAGCTGGCCCTTTTGGCCGGCTACATTTTTAGTGAGTGGAAATAGCAGATGGAAAGTTGAAGATTCATCAGAATAAAAGGTTGCAACATATCAGAAGAGTCATCTGACTATTGAAGTATGCCGCTTTTCTGTTTATTTTTATTTCATACTACAGAATGGAAGTTGCTGATCCAATATAGAATTTCCTGTTCAGGCAAAACTTTGAGTCTAGCTGAGAAAGTTTCTGTAATTACCTTGTGTCAAGTTACCATGTGCTAGTCATATATTGTTCACTTGATTGGTTTGTGGTGGGTGTAAAATTCCTCAGAGCAGCAATGAGCACTCATTCTGTACTTCTGGATCAGCATTGAAGATCTGCAAAATCCACTAGGTGAGCACCTGTGCCACTTCCAGCCTTCAGTTACAGCTGGTTCAGCCTTTGTTAATCTACTTGGCCTTCTTCTTTTTTGCTTTCTTCTTTTTCTTTTGACCAGCTTCTGATCCCCGTTTGAAGATCGCCAGGATTTCAATGCTGTGTTAGCAAATTTCATTTAGTGCGGCCAAAGTAGACAGTATACACATCATAAACTAGATAGGTTCAGTATGAACCGATAGAAAAGTTCTTTCAAAAACTTCAGAGAGTACAACACAAAGGAATCATCGACTTCACTACAGAAAATTCAAGTCTGTAATGACCCAAAACAGCTACCAATTAGGATTCATGGTAGTACTTTTGAAGTTGAAAAGGCTAACTTTTGTTCTTGCAACACCAAAACTTGGTGAAATGTATAATGATATTTGAAGCAGTCAAATATGCCTCGGTACTTTCTAGTCAAATATGCCTTGGTACAATCTAGTCAAGGAGCAGAAACAGTTACCTATCTGTGCCAGGGAAGAAGTTAAAAGCATGAGCATTCTCCAACTGCCAGGCCTTGCTGGATATCAAGCTTTTGCAGTCCTGCACAAGAAATGATTACAGATATCAGAACCGTCAGATGACTGAGTTCCAAAGGATAAAGATTGGCAGCTGCTTTGAAGTTGCATAAACAAATGAGGTTCTGGGTCTTAGTGAAACTTAAGCACTCTGTACCTTCTTAAAACTTTCCCATCCACAGCTAATGTATATGAGAGTTTCAGGCCACGTTTCGCTGCCCTCTTCAGTTGTTGTATTATCAACATGAACTGCTGCCTCCCTTGCCCGTAAGATCCATGGTCTCTTCTCATCCTTAACCTTTGCAAGTGAGCTGAGTTCAGAAAATGAATCTCTTATTAGTAAGGTTACCACAAGAAGGAATTCAAAATCCAAGAGAGGGGAAAAAACAGCACAGATGTTGTATCTTATTGCTGGAAATAAAAGCAAGAAAGTACAGAAACAATATAATACTATTAGCTACACCTTTTAGCCTTGTATGCCTTGCGCTCAGACAAAGCAACTTTCTGTAAAGCGCTGATAACAGATGGGTGCAATCCTTTCCTGGGAGGATCCACAATAACGACACTAGACCCTTCAAGCCAGTGAACAGGTTCCTGGTGCCATGACACAGAATTACATATTCCAGTGAAAGCCAAAATATATAAGATATAACCACAGTACAAATACAAAATTGATTGCTTACAACTGAAGCGTCAGTATGGTGCCAAGTGATGGTGCAACCCAGGTTCGCTGGAAGTCGGCTTGCTGATGTCTCGAAAGACATCTTTGACTGTTTGTTAATCTCAACACATTTCACAGACCTGAAAGTAGAATGACTTTTTTTCATGAAAATAGCTGTATAGACAAGCATGCAACCTTAAGATAATATGTTGAAAGTGGGCATGTCCAGTTGGATATGGACAGCACCAAGCTGCAGCATGTGTTGCCCCAAAATAGATCTTAGATTCAGATTTGGGAACTACCAGAGGATAGCTTAGCCCTTGGCCGCTTGGATTGAAGAGAAATGCAATGGCTTGTTTTTTTTTACAATGACACTCCCTTATCCTTTATAGGCAAAGGGGACTCTTACTTACTACAGCATATTCTAACCACTAAAGTGGATGCTGAGTATATTCCTAACACTAGGCTTGGAAGCCAAGAAAAGTAAAAGTGCAGGAAAAGTAAAATATAAGTGCTTTAGCACTAGTTTATCTATCAATTCTCCCCCTAAGCCTTGTGCCGAGCTCTGGAGGCCCAATCCTCTCCCTCGTCTCCTGAAACTTGGAGTTCTCCAGCGACTTGGTGAGAATGTCAGCCAGCTGATCAATAGTGGCAATGTGGCTGGCCTTGATGCTCCTGTCCTCCAAGCAATTTCTGATGAAATGGTACTTGATGCGGATGTGCTTGCTTCTCTCATGGAAGACAGGGTTCTTGGCCAGAGCTAGAGCAGACTTGCTGTCCACCTTCAGCTCAACCACATCCACCTTCCTACCAAGGAGCTCTGCCAGCATCCTTGACAGCCATAGTGCCTGAGTTGTTGCAGTGGTGGTGGCGATGTACTCCGCTTCACAGCTTGAGAGGGCCACCACCTTCTGCTTGAGGGACTGCCAGCAGACCAAGCAATCATGGAGGAAGAACATCGTCCTGGTTGTGCTCTTGCTGGTATCCGCATCGCCGGCGAGGTCGCTGTCGTAGTAGCCGACGAACCACGCCGTGTCGGGGGCCCTTCCGTAGTGGAGACCGCAGTCGAGGGTGCCCGCCACGTAGCGCAGGATTCGCTTGACGACCTGCAGATGCTCCATCGTCAACCGCTCCATGAACCGGCTCATGTACCCGACGACGAACGCAATGTCCGGCCGGGTATGGACCAGGTAGCGCAAGCTCCCGATCAACCACCGGTAATGGGTGGGATCGACCTCCTCCATCGTGCTCTCCCGACTCAGCTTGAGCTTCTCCTCCATCGGGGTGTGGGTTGGATTGCAGCCGGTCATGCCGCCGAGCTCGAGGATGCGCTTGGCGTAGTGGGTTTGTCGGAGGGCGATCCCGCTGGTGTCCTGGCGCACTTCAACGCCGAGGTAGAAGCAGAGGAGGCCGAGGTCACTCATGTCAAACGCCTTCTTCATCTGTGCCTTGAACACCTCCATCTTCTGCTCTTCAGCGCCGGTGATGATGAGGTCGTCGACGTAACGTTGCGTCCGGCCCCGCTGGTACACCGCCGCCTCATGGGCGCTCTGCTTGAAGCCCATCTTCTTGAGTGTGGCGTCGAACTTCGCGTTCCAGGCGCACGATGCCTAACACAGGCCATAGAGTGTCATGCGCAGGCGGTACACCTTCCCCTCTTCTCCGGCGACGGCGTAGCCAGGTGTCTGGCGCACGTAGACCTCCTCCTTGAGGTCGTCGTTGAGGAAGGCGGACTTCACGTCCATGTGGTGGACTTGCCACCCCTCTTGAGCCGCCAGCGCGAGGAGGACACGGACTAATTCCATGCACGCCACGGGGGCGAAGGCGCCGTCGTAGTCGATCCCCTCCTGCTGGACGAAGCCGCGCCTTGTGCTTGATCATCGCGCCCAGCTCGTCCTTCTTGAGCTAGAACACTCACTTCAAGGTGATGGGGCGGTGGCCGTCCGACAGTGGCACCAGCTTCCAGGTGCGGTTCTGCTCAACGGACTTGAGCTCCTGCTCCATCACCGCCCGCCATGCCGGATCACCCTACGCCTCAGCATAAGTGGTCGGCTCACCGGCGTGCGTCAGATGTAGCTGAGCGAAGAGCCTCTCGGACTGGTCCGGTGGAGACTGCTCTCCGAGGATGTTTGCCACCGTGCGGTACTAGAGGGGCTCATCGTCGTAGTAGGCGTCCAGGCGGTCTTTATCATCTTCCAGTGGCGTCGCGTACTCGACCCCCGACTGCCCTGCATGCGCTGGTGTCGCAGCGGGCGAGGTACAAGACACCGAGGGGGTCAGCTAGTGCGCCGGAGTGGTCGGCTGTGGTGCTAGAGAGGTCGGAGCTGCTGCCGATGGACTGCCGACCACCGCCGATGGGCTGCCGACCCCGGATTTAGTGATGGCGAACGCGGCGGAGCTGATGAAGAGGTCGGCGCTGGCGATGAAGACCCAGACGTCGACAAGGATGCACCTTGTGCTCCCTCAGCACCGCCCAGCCACGCGTACTCGACGGTGAAGTCTCGAAGCGCGGCTGCCGACCCGTCGTCCACCGCCTTGTCCTATGCCCAGCCGCGTCCTTCATCGAACACGACGTCTCGCGCCACGCGCATGCACCGTGTCGCCGGGTCGAGCACGCGATAGGCCTTAGCCCCCTCTGCGTAGCCGATGAAGACCCCCGGCGAGCCGACATCGTCGAGCTTGCCGACGTGGTTCAGCTCCTTGATAAAGGCGAGGCAGCCGAAGACGCGCAGATAGCTGACCGCCGGCTTGCACCCATGACAGGCCTCATACGACGTCTTGACGTCGAGTGCACTGGTTAGCGAGCGGTTGAGCAGGTGTACAACGGTCATTACGGCCTCGCCCCAGTAGATCGCCGGCATGCCGCGCTGCTTGAGAAGGGGGCTTGCCGCTGCCACCACCGTCTAATTGCGGCGCTCGACCACGGCGTTTTGCTGCGGTGAGTAGGGCGTGGAGTAGTGGCGCTGAATCCCCTCGTCGGCGTAGTACGACGCGGACTCGGCCGCCGTGAACTCGCCACCGTTGTCCGTGCGGATCACGCGGCGCTTGCGGCCGCACTCCTCCGCAGCTGCCTGATGGCGCTTGATGGCGTCTGCAGCTGCCGCCTTGGAATCAAGCAGCACGGCCCACATATAGCGGGTGGCGTCGTCGACGAACAGTAGGAAGTAGCGCCGACCTCCAAGAGTGGCCGGTGACACTGGACCGCAGAGGTCACCGTGCACCAACTCGACCTGCTCGGTGGCGCGGTAGGAGGCTTGACGCGGGAAGGACCGGCGCTTCAGCTTGGTCACCACACAGGTGTCGCAAAGCTGCTCAACGTGGTCGACGCAGGGCATGCCGCGGACCATCTCCTCCTTGCCGAGCTGTTTCAGGGCCTCGAAGTGAAGATGCCCGAAACGCTCATGCCAGCGCCACGCCTCATCGTCCCGGCGCACGGCAAGGCAAATGGGGTGCGCCACCTGCACATGAAGCACGTAAAGGCGGTTGCTTCCCCGGTTCACCTTGGCGAGAAGGCGGTGGCTTCTATCCCAAATGCGTAGCACGCTGTCCTCGATCGCCACCCACGAGCCGTTCTCATCCAGCTGCCCGACACTGATGATGGAGTTCCTCAAGGCCAGGATATAGTACACACCGGTGAGGAGACGGTGCTCCCCCATCTTGGCCTTGAAGATGATCGAGCCGACTCCCTTGATCTCGACGGCGAAGGCGTCACCGAACTTGACGGAGCCCTTCACGCCGGAGTCCAGGTCGAAGAAGAACTCGCGCCGACCAGTCATGTGGTGCGTGGCACCGGTGTTGAGGTACCAGCCGTCGATCTTGTCATCGTCGGCGCCTTTGCCGAGGAAGGCGTGGGTGTGCGGTTCGTCGAGGTGGAGATGTGCGGAGCCAGGCGACGCAGAAAGGGAAAGCTTGGACCTTTCACCCCCTCCCCTGCTTCTTGCTACGGCTCGACGCACCCGTGTACCAGGAACAGAGCAGCAGCATCCTCCCCTGCTTGCGCGACGTGAGCCTGCCCACCACGGCGTGGAGGAAGGCGGCAGTCCTTGGCCCAGTGGCCCGACCTGCCGCAATTGTTGCAGGTGTCATCCGGTCGCCTTGCGCTCGCCGGCGGCGCCGCCATCAGCGCTTGCTGAGCCCGGGGCCCGACCTGCTCCTTGCCGCCGCATGGCCGGCGACGCTCCTTGGAGGAACCGGATGGTCAGGATCCTTCCTCCTTCTTGTTCTTCTCGAAGGCATGCCACTGCTCCATCGTGTACAGCAGGTTGCCTCCGGCAGCGCCCAGCTCAGCGTGAGGCCCCTCTTCGTGGTCCTGCACCGCCTTGAGCCTCCCGGTCACGTCTTCGACGGTGAGCTGCTCGAAGTCGAGGAGCGTCTTGATCGACATGACGATCTACGCGTACTTCTTCGACATGCAGCTGAGGAATTTCTTCACCGCGCGCTCCTCCGTGAGGTCGATGTCGCTGTTGCGTGCCATCTGCTGCATCAGGTTGGTCAGGCGAAGGGCAAAGTCCTCGACTTGCTCACCTGGCTGAAAGGCGAGGCCTTCCCACTCCCTTCGGAGGCGCTACAGCGTCACTCGGCGCACACGATCTCCGCCGACGCGCATCACGGCGATCGATTCCCACGTCAGCTTCGTCGTGGCCTTGTTGGCGAGGGAGGCGCCGAGCTCGGTGAGGATGGTGGCGCACAGGGCCTCCAGCGCTCGGCAATCGTCGTCGTAGCTGACGCCGCCGACATGTACCGCCTCCCACAGCCGTCGGGCCTGCAGCTTGGCCTTCATCTGCAGGCTCCACTCGTGGTAGTTCGACTTGGTGAGCATCGGCCATGGCGTTCCCGCTCCGGAGTCGCAGTAGACCGTCTGCAGCACCGGGGAGCACCCGCGGCGACCACGCCGCCGCTCTGGTGACGGCGACTGGCGGTGGCGCCCGTCCGGGCTGCGCGACTCTCCTCCCGTTGGCTCCGGCTCCTCCCGCTCCATCTCAGCACGCAGCGCTGCGGCTGCAGCCACCGCGGCCTGGGCCGCAGTCGCTGCCTGCCTAGCCGTCTTAGCCGCCGCCGCAGCCGCTGCCTCTGCGGCAGCAAGGTGCGTCGCGCGGTCGTCGGCTCCTGCTTCGGCCTTGGTGCCGGCAGCAGCACGGGCTCTGGCGATCTGGTTGGCGGTGGACATGGCTCTCTGCTCGCTCAAGAACCTGAAGGCTCCGATACCAGTTGTTGGTCTAAAATAGATCTCAGATTCAAATTTAGGAACTACCAGAGGACAGCTTGGCCCTTGGCCGCTTGGATTGAAGAGAAATGCAATGGCCTATTTTTTTACAATAACACTCCCTTGCCCTTTATAGGCAAAGGGGACTTCCACTTGCTACAGCATATTCTAACCACTAAAGTGGATGCTGAGCATATTCATAATACTAGGCTTCTAAGTCAAGGAAAGTAAAAGTGCAGGAAAAGTAAAATACAGGTGCTTTAGCAATAGGCTTATCTATCAGCATGAAGTCCATAATTTTTTTTAATAAATACCAGATTTTTTTCCCACAAATATTTCTTCGGAAAACTAAAATTAGTTTGTTTTGTGCTTACAGCTCAACCAAAAAATAGGGTGGCTTAGGGCCAAATCACATAGGACAGGACCGAGACTTGGGCTCTGGGCTTTGCCCTTTTCATCGCAGGCTTTTGCAAATCAAGTCTGGGAAAGGCTTAGCAAGGCCTACGATATCAGTACTGGTATTTGCTTACTTTGCAGTCTACAACTAATAATACACATAACACCTAATAATATAACACCATGTCAAATGTTGTCAAAAGATTTCAACCAAGAGACCATATGGAAGCAAAAGCTCTTAGAATTAATGCATGCATTAAGACACTGCATCAGGTTGTAGATCTTTTAGTATGCAAATCCATTGTATCTGTCCTCACCAGCATATGTGAATAACATATGTTCCTCTTAGCATGCATTTATCTGCTCACCTACATTTCCTTGAAGCAGCAACTGATAGGCCAATAACGCCAGCCCCAGAGTACAAATCAACAACTGTTGAACCACGTGGTACATACTTGTTCAGCTTATGCAACAAAGAGTTAAATGACTGCAAAGAAAACAAAGCACAGTGTGATAGCAAGAAAACTTTATGAGAAAATTTACATGAGATAGCAAACACTAATACACTATAGCTTCAAACACATTTGAGATCCTTGCTCAAGCACGCAACAAAACAGGTGGCACATGGAGTTCTCGGGGGTATCAAGTAGCTTGCAGCCAATTGAATTGCCGAGAAGATTTTGTCATGAAATTTAGCACGGTATACTTGGTGAAATTGTACATGAGTAAGGACAATTTAAGTGCACATACCAGAGTATTAGCCTGGCCAAAGCTACAAGGATCCAGAGAAATATCAACTCCCCCATAACGCTCCCACAGGTCCCTCTCCCCCTTAAGATGTCTCCATTTATGCCCAAAAATTATCTGCAGAATGACACATTGTTATAAGGAAAGAAATAAAAACATGTTCCTTACAAGATAGTGTGGAGTTGGTTGCTCAGCAGATCTGGTAGCTAATCTTTGACCAAGGCAAACAGTTAAAAGTAATAATGAGAAGGAAGAACAACATGGTCGTACACATACATTCTTCCTCCTATCTGAAATATAAGTCCATCTAGGTTTGTCCAAAGTCAAAATATTATAACTTTAATCATCAATATCTAAATTTTTATATAGATTGACAACACAAGTTTGGCATTACTAAATTCATTATGAAAAGTACTTTCATCATATATAACTCTTTTCATTTAAGACAGTACATCTTGTGTAGAGATTGCTAGTCAAAGTTAAAACTGTTTGACTTAGAGCATCTCCAAGAGACTCTCCATATCCTTCCTAAATGCTAGAAATAGAGATTTAGGTGAAAAACTACCCTCCAACAACTTCTCTAAATGGTCATCCAAATATAGCCCATCTTATATTCTAGATTTTTCGCTAGCCAAAAATAGAAGATGAGAGTGGCTCTCTAGAGTGCGCATGAGATATAGAAAAACTGTTGGAGAGTGAAAAGATATAGAAAGCGATTTTTATGCAAATGGCTCTCCAAATGGTGATTTAGAAGGTGAGATTTAGAAACGCTCCTGGAGATGCTCTTAGGACAAACCTAGATGGACTTGTATTTCAGATTGGAGGAAGTACAGTTTGCATACATGTGAAGTAGAATGTAGTTATCCTATATATGACAAAGAAAAGTGATCTTGGTACACCTGCAACACCACCCACACTCCACTGCACCTTCACCCAAGGACATGAACCTACTCCAGCGGAATTTAGTACTAGATGCAGCATTGCTGCTTATATGTGGGGCAACAATGCCTGAATCTGTTCATCTGCTGACACATGCAGTGGTTACCACATGTCCATATGGATTATCGACTCCTAAGTCCTAGCTTCTGCAACCTGGTAATCGTTATGCCAGTGGTTCTAAAACAGAATCTCAGCATCACAGTATGTTTTATTGTCTTCCTTAGTTCCTTTGCACAAAACCACAACTACAGTAGCCATAATGATAATGCCAAATGAGTTGTATATTTTTTTACAAGAAACAATATAAGTATAGACATGGTTTACATCAACAAGAACTATGATATGGATATCTTACGTTGCTGGTTGATGTCTGAAAATTGGCCCATATAGAATGGATCAGATGAACAATACTTTTTGGCCCAACATTTCTCCACAAGTACTGTCACAAAAGGTATACTCACAATGATTTAGTGATACAGCGTGCAAAGCAGTGGAATGTGTTGGGACAAAATTCCAATAGAAATATGAAAAGTACTCCATTGTTGCAGAACCTCAGTTTCAACAACTTACTTCTATCAATGAAGTCAGCTTCTCTGCGTTCTGGGAGCGCTCGTCTCTTGAATTCCAAACCAATGAAACTTGAATTTTCCCTGCACGGCACTGATATTTTCTATCACTTTGATCATGGGGATCGGCACATGAGCAGTTGAAGAATTAGGCTAACCTTGCTCGTATCTTTTATCAACTGGAATAGATGTGTTATATGTTGTCACGGCCATCTGAGCCCTTGTTTAGTTGCTACAATACCTGTCACATCGAATGTTTGCGGCCTGTGCATGGAGCATTAAATGTAGACGAAAAGAAAAACTAATTGCACAGTTTGGTGGGAAATTGTGAGACGAACGTTTTGAGCCTAATTAGTCTATGTTTGAACACTATTTGCCAAATAAAAACGAACATGCTACAGTAGCCCCAAAATCCAAATTCCTGCAACTAAACACAGCCTGAAAAACATGGCAACACAAATAAATTCCATTGCAGCAGGGAAGAACTACACACGATAGGCATCTGCACTCTCTATTAGAATATTCATATTCACACTTGAGTCTGTCAGGTGTACATGCTGGGCCTAGAAAAATATAAAGTTCCATTCAAATGGTTATGTGTTATTTTAAGAAAACTAACAATTACCTGAACATATCTGAGTTCACCAGTTCCAGCATCTTCATCAATTGGCTGAATACTTAGCTCCGTTATACCTGCAAATCCAATATATTAAACCTCACTGGTCAGACTGAAGACAACACTTCTGCACATCCATTGAAGCAAAGCATGAAGCAACAATAGTAACATACCTTGCCTTAGCAACTTAACAGCAGCATTAATGCTTGGGTGGTGAGCTGAAAAAAGGTGAAAGAAGAAACAAGGATTATAAATTGCAGTTACCATACTATGGCCCTATTTGGAACAAGGATTCATTGTAGCGTACCAGAAGTGACACGAGTTTTGACAACTTCTTTACATAAATACTTTGAATTCATGATAAAATAAATTATGTCAGCTAACCTCTGCACTCTCGAATATCTATAACAACATGCGTCCCTTCCTGGTATAAACCAATCAATGGGTTCTCTGGTGTTCCACGAACAGCTAACTTTGCCCGGCACCGCCATTGGGACTGAAAACACATTTGTCACATTTAGCAAGCTAGTTGGTCAAATAATATATAAATACAAGCAGGTAACCCCGCGCGTTGCGCGGGTAATAGCGGGGAGAAAAAATTTGTAGTGCGTAAAAAAAAAAAAAATCGAACTGTGCCTTAATGGATCGAGTACTGTTCGTAATAACCCGTTACTGTTCATAAAAACCCGTTACTGTTCGCCACGAGAACAATCTCGCGTTGGCTGTGCCGGTAACAGTGATCTGTGAGAGGGACGGAAGTTGCCGGCTTGCACGCTCTTTATACTATAGTATAGATTAGCATGGAAGATTGGACGGATGTTAGCTTCAAAATTAGAGGTTCTATTTAGTAATTAGTAAACTACAAACTTCACAACTAACCTAACCACGAAAATGAGACAGAGTATAACAAAACGCCCAAACAGCATATATAACTTTAAGGGAACTAGGACGAGATACAGCTGGAATTTTTATAAGCTACACAATTAGATAGGGTACACGTACCAGCCTGCCTCTGCTGAAGGTGAAATCTCCGACCCCGTGCCCCTTGAAGAAATTCGCCACCTCCTGAAGCACCGGCGGCTTGTCGAGGTCCAACTCGTGCGTGCACCCTGAGCACCTACGAATTGGGCGAACAGAAAATTAGTTCGATCACACGCAAGCAGGAGAACTCTCTCTGTGTGCGGGTGTCGGCGGAGCGCGAGACGCACTTGCCGAAATGGACGCAATCGAGGCAGGTGGACGACGAAGACGCTACGGAGACAGTTGCAGGAGGCAGGGGTGTGGATACGGCCGCTGGTTTTGGCGTGGCGGGCTCCAGGCGGGGCGGTGGTGGCGTCGTAGCAGGCGGAGGCGGAGGAAGGCGGACGCGAGTGTAAGGTGGAGGCGGCGGGCGGACGTGGGTGGTGCGAGGAGGAGGCCGCGTCGGGGTCGGGGTCGCCAGGCGCGTGGTGGACGGCGTCGGCCAGGGAGGCAGACCCGACGGGGGAGGCATGGCTCGCCGGCGGTGGGGGTGGGCAGGCGGGAAGTGAACGAAGAGAGGGAAACGGGGGGCAGGCAGACCCTCCTCCTCCTCTTGGATATTGGAGCGCAGATATTTTTCAGTGGGCTGAGCCTGCATTGGGGGCCCAGGCCTGGTATTATTTGGCGGGATACGGCCCAGCAATCCGGAGTCTTCGAGTCGGCGGCTCCCAAGTCCCAACATGAGCCGTGAGGTGACAGGACGCACTCCACCACCAAACCGAGGAACACGACGCTCAGGAACCGGAGAAGCAGCGAGGAAGCTGAAGGAGGGCGCATCTCAGCCGAATTGAAGCATGTAAGCGAGCCAATCCCATCCGCTGCTGCTCGTATGCGCAATCTGTGTCTGTTATTGACCCCCAAATTGCTCTGTTGATGCTTTGCTCAAAATTTTGCTCGTGGCCTTTTTTTTATCTGAGAAAAAGAATTCTGACTTTGATGCTGTGGGGCGACGGTTTCAGGAGGGCGTCGATTAATCGGCCGCCGACGCCGAGCGCGGAGGAGGATCGGGACAAGGAGCCTTCTCTCAGGGAAATCATTAACATCAAGGTAATGACCAGTACTGTTCCCCATCTCGCTGAAATCGACCGAGGAAACCCTCGATCGTAGGTGTTTTCCACCTCCTGGCCCGGGGTTAGAGTTCTTGGTGCCCACAAGCTAGAGTTCTTCAGCTTATGGTTGGTGCTCCAAGTGTGTAGTCTCAGTTAGATTTGGTTAGGGTTTGGGCGTTTGGCTGTACGAGGGGAGAGGTTTTGAGGTAGTTGAAGCGAGTAAAACATATTGGTGGTTTAATTCTATTGGCTACTGCCGCTGTTGTTCCTTGGGTGCGGTAACAATGAGGTGGGTTTTGGTTTCTGAAGTTGGTAGAGAGTGGGGAGAAGGAGAAGCTAATGGAGCTCCTCCGCGAGCGGCTCGTCGAGTGCAGCTGGAAGGATGAGATGAAGGCACTCTGCAGGTTTGACTTCTCTTGTATCAAACTCAAATATTATTCGTGCTGAGTGTATGCTTGCTATTAACAAATTACGTTTATTGATTCATAGTAATAAACACATGCATCTTAACCTTTGCATCCAATGATGCTGAGCAAGTGCTTCACATTCCTAAGGTTCTGATATTTGCATTTTAGCGTAGGAATTGTTTGCAGTCCTTGAGAACGCATGATGCTTTTGCCCAACTTCTCAATGGTCTTCTCAATTCAACTGCCTTTGATGATTACAATTGAATGTATGTGAAAGGCACACATTAATCTGTCAAAACCCCAAACCATTGTTCTATCTTGCTCAAATGTGTAGCTAAATTCTGAAGCAGAAGTAGTTTTCTCAATTCCTCGTGAAGATAACCTGAAGGGATTCTGTTGCTTCCTGATAAATTGGGAATTTTGTAAAATCTTATGCAGCTCAAGTTGGTTTCTCATGGAAACTACTTATGGCTGGTTCTCTCAAATTTTCTAGTAAATAAATAATTGCAATGATTTTACTAGATGGCTACTGCAGTTATTACAACCGATGCAAGTGTGCAACATATGCAGTTTGTTTAAATTTTGCTCTTTCTTTTTCCTGCAATTATATTCTTTCCGAATGAACCTGTGTTTGCAAAAACAGGTTCTGAGTAACCCACTAAGCACTTGCACGTTAAATTTTTTTTACTGATAGGATTCAGCTGAAAGCAGGTTCTTTTGCTTTGTCCAAATTCTGCGCTAAATGTTCATCGCATCCAATCAAATTTGATCTAATTCTGAAGTCTTCAAAACCCTAGGCATTGGAGATCATTTTGCAGTTTGTCACTTTAACTGTAGCTACCTCAAGTTGCCTCGCTAGAGCATTTTGAAATTTGTGCTACATTACACACTCCATAGGATGAGAATAAAGATGGTGTGGTTTTAACTGGATAATATGTATCTTTCCCAATGCTCATCATTCTTTTTTCGATGCATCTCTCTTTTGTCCTTGTGTGTACTGTGTAGGGCCTATGCAAGGAAGAAAGGAAGAAATAATGTGACGGTAGATGACCTCATTCATGTTATTACTCCGAAAGGAAGAGGTAAGTGGTCTTTTCTGCCCCTTGATTTCTTTTTCTGATTGCAACTAGAATTCTTTTCACAAATTTCACTCTATGCCCAAAAAAATAATTCACTATGTGTCTTTGCATGATTCGTCTTTTGTACTATGACTAAACCTGGAGCTAAACAAATAGACAATCCATGAGATATTATGATTGAAAGTTTCTCATTTTTTTTCCTTTTGCCCCATGAAATGCTCATTAAAAAAAGGGCGTACCCGCTGCAGAGAGCTCCCGCTCTGTTTTACACTTCTACTTTCCTGGCCGAGAAAATTTGCTCATCTTTGTACTGGTCCTTCTTACACTGCTCTCAACTTATTTCGCATGTGAAACAGCCTCAGTGCCTGATTCGGTGAAGGCAGAACTCCTGCAACGAATCCGGTCCTTCCTTATGTCTACCACACTTAGGTAGTCATTTATCGCGACGGTTGGAGCTACATGTACCATTGTACGAACATTAGGAAGTCGATCTTGTTGGGGACCAAGGGTGCTGGAAAACAATGCATAGGGCAAAATTGTGAGCATGAAAAGAATCAGTGTGATCTTCATGACGCTGTCAACATGTTCCTCGTCAGACAGGCGGTTGGCATGATTTCAGGTGCACCAAGACAGAGTTGTAATCCTTGAATACTGTATTGTTAAGGAACCTTCCACCTTGTAATGCTGCATTGTGTTATAATTGCTCAACTGATGCTTGATTTCACAATTAGAAAACAGAAACGCAATCTTGATATAAACGATAACACTCATGTGCATCATGTGAAACCTGAAACCTCTGACTGGGTCATCTCCAATGGGGCCCAACGTGAACAGATTCCACTTTGTCATTGTGTTGTGATACCCGTGGATGCTATAATAAAAAAAAAAATCGCATTTGTTGGTTGGTTCGGTTGTCTGCGTTGCCATGCTTGATCTGATGGGTTCATGGCCACTGCTAAGATTCACTGTTCTGCCTCCATCATGTGAATCTGTCTAACACCACTTCCGGTCAGGCTTGCATGTTCAGAAACAAAAGGCTCATGGCCACCGCTAAGATTCACTGTTCTGCCTCCATCGTGTGAGTAGGACTGGATATCGAGACAGCTGGCCCGTTAGGGCTTGGCTCGTTATACAAACGAGCTAGATGTCTAGCTCAGCTCGGCTCGTTAGCGAGCTCGAACTAATTCGTTTGGCTCGCGAGCCAAAGCACAAGCATATTACATAGAGATTATAACCTCAAGTCAGCAACAAACACATTGCATGTATATTTAAAATGAAATAAAACAAAATACATATGAATTCTACAATAGAAAACTATAAGTATGCTATTATCCATGTGTTAGGTCATAGGCAAAGTGATATATGGGCTGATTAAAGTTGTTGGCTTGTTATTTATCTTTGGCTTGTTTTGGCTCACGAGCAGCTCGTGAGCTGGCTCGAACCGGCTCATTAACTAATTGAGCTAAACAGCTAGCTTGGCTTGTTAAAAAATTCAAATGAGTCGAGCCGAGCCGAGCCGAGCCACTAACGAGCACCACTTCGGGTCAGCCTTGCATGTTCAGAAACAAAAGGATTTAGGCTCTTGGCCATCCTTGTGGTTGTCCCTGAAACACTGTTTGGGAGTTGGGACAGAACTGAAATGGTGATCACAGCGCATTCTAGCAGTTAGCCTGTTCTTGTCATAAGCTCGATCAGCTACAAAAACCACGAACCCTGCATGCTGCATGATTCATGACACAGTTGCCACATAAAAAAAGATATTTCAATTTTTTTAGGAGGAAACAAAAAGGTCCACTTGGAATAGAATAGAGCAATTAACACATTTGTCTGGCGTCAATCAAGCAAGTGCCAAGAGGACATCTCAGACCAATAACATTGTAGGAGCTGTAGAAAGGTATTGTATCCTACATGCCACATGCCCTAGCTCAGCTGGCTGTTGACATCTGAAAAGTTATATATATTTATATATCCATAAAGATTCGATAAGATATATGCACAGGTAAGGACAATTCGATGCCCTCGCATTTGATAACATGGTGTGCACAGCATTTAACGAGTACTGCTATATTATCCACTTGATTACTAAAGATATATATATAGTACTCTTAATACTCTCCCCTTCTTTACAGTAGCTTCAGCGTCCCAATCGGGTAATATATCGCGCTAAATACAGCTCAGGGCAGGAGGGCACTTGAGCCCCACTGTCAAACAGCACATGGCCTAGAGCTCATCTTCTGCCCCCTCCCACTCTCATCTACGGTCAGGCTATGAACAAAGCTCGGCAGGCAACAGCGTCCGGTATACCACGCCTTCTGCTTCCGGCTCTTGGCGACTGCGGTCGGCGTCAGTACTGTGCTGCAAGCGGAGCTGGATGTGGATTCAGACACCGGCTTCCCATCTGCAGCAACAGATTGCAACTGCTGCTCCTCGTCAGTGCTTTCTTCAGGGCCGTCTTGCATTGCCTCCTGCAGGAGCTCAGCTAGCTTCCTACGTCCAGTTGGAGAAGGCTCCGGTGATTTGGAGCTGTGCATGTCTGGTTGAAAGATGTTGCTCATCACCGTCTGCGCTCTGGGCTGATAGATGGGTGTGCTGCCACGAGATGGAGTGAAATCTGCATAAGAGCACGACTTATGATTATGCAGCAACTGAAGCAAATCACGTGTTGATAGAGATATCTAATTGTTCAACTATTAAACTTGGGTGCATCAGAACTCCCCTTAGAATGTCAAAGTCCATAAATGAATGTGTTATGTTTCCAGGACATCAGCCTGTTCGTTTGGCTGTGGCTTGTCGTAAACGATCGTAAATTTCCAGCCGGAACAGTATTTTTCTCTCACACAAACCAACCAGCAGTACTTCTTCACGAACCAGCAACGATATGAACCAGCCAACCAAGGAATACGAACCAGCAACGATACAAACCAGCCAGCTAGAGTGATTGATAGAGGACCACACATGGGATAGGTTATGAAGCTAAAGGTGGGGGTCCATGTCCACAACTGTTAGACACCGAGGAATATGATAGCGCCCAAAGACAAAATCAAAGGCATCGACTTTTTGGTTCAATAGGCAATCAAGTATAAATTAGGTCCCTTAGATTCTAGAGACAAATAAAAGCTGTATCATCAAGGAACCTAGCAGAGCACATGCATTTTGCGCGTAACAAGTGGAACAATCCACATTTCACATGCTGCTGGTATAATAATAGGAGAACCTAAAAAAGGGAATGGCACGATAAACTGGTGCCAAAGTAATCTCAGTATGCAGGACCAGGATATAAGAAGCTATCTCTAAAACTAGATTGAAACTTCTTTAAACATTTATAGTAAACAAACATGTGTAAAGGTTCGATTACCTCCATTCACGCTGTAAAAGTCATCCTCGCAGTCAGAATCTAACCAAGCTCGAGACTCGAAGAACACTTCATCCTTGCTACCTGCAAATTAAGTTCCATAAGTTATTCATGAAAATAATAATCTTTGTATGCATGTTTGATGAATTTCAGCCAAGAGATCAATCAAATAAGCGAAGGGGGAAAAAAGAACCACTGAACAATCTTTATTTCTTGGTAGGCTGGTAATTCAAGAGGTAGCAATTGACTTTTGGACAAACAAACATTAAAGCACACCGATTCCAGCTAAGCTATTCAAGAGGCTATGAAGTAGGCTTTTGATTTTTGGCAACAAAGATCATGTGTTATTTCAATTTAGAATTTATTCAGCAATCTCACAGGGGAAAAAACTGCATCCCAATTCCGGAGGAACTTGACCAAACATCGAAGTAAAAGGCCTACTACAGTCAATAGAGCAATCACTTTGCGTAGAACAGAATCCTCATTTATAAAATGTTCGATTTTCAAGAACAAAACTCAGTACTCAAAATCAGTCAGCTTCAGTAATCGTTTTCCGTTCAAGATCACCCGCCCCAACAAAGCTAACTGATCTCCAGAAGCAGTTAATGCAATGATAACACCACACTTCGCTGTCAAATCCTGAAATCAAGAGCCCAATAGATGAATAAACAAATTCAAAAGTACCCTTTTCACATAAAGAACTGACTGCTCATCTGCTCTTTTTTACCTCCAAAGATCTTCAATAAACTACGGTAATAACTGATTCTAAGAAGACAAAGATCGAAACATCACTTCGGAAAAAGACCAAACAAACAAACAAACATCCATCACGCATACCAGAATCCGGGCTCTTGGAGTTAAACTCTGCCCGCTGCTGCTCAGCGTCGACCTTGGCCTTGAGGTCACCAAAGCCATCACCAACCGGAGCAACGCCGCCGCCGCCGCCGCCGCCCTTCCCGTTGGCTGCCTTCGCCTTTGTGGGCGAGTCAAGAAATTGCTTCTTGGGGTACTCCGGGTCCTTGTGAACCGAAGCGCAAGCACCCATCTCCACTTTTCTCCCCTTTCAAGACGCGGCAAGAAGCATGTCCGTGCGAGCGTGCACACGGGGCAGGCTACTCCTAGCAAGAGATCCTACGGAGAAAGAATCAAGAAAGGGAGCACGAGGATCAAGGATCAACGTGGTGGAGCAAAAGGTAAAGACACGGATGCTCCTGGGGGGAAGACGGAGGGGAGAGGTCGAGGGAAGGGAAGGAGTGGGCGTCTTTACTGGGAACAGTGCGGCGATGCCGGGGCGGCCATGCCCTCCCTTTTTGAGAAACGGGCGTGGGGAAAAGACTGGGGAGTCTTTAATTCTGAAACCGCCGAGCACGGCGCCCTAATCAATGAAAAAACTATTGGTGGCTCACAATATTTCTCTGTTTTTCTTGCACTGCACAATAGTACATCAAGGAAATCAGATAAACTTTGTTACATGCACCATTGGACGGAGTATTTTTCAATGGTGATATATGAATTCAACACGGTTTGTATGAACTCTGCGAGAGATTTTAGCTGACATCGAAAATGGGCCTGAACCTCCACCAAAGCAGCTTAGAACGCTGTATCTTTGGGTGCTTATGGCCCCTTTGGTTTCGCTAAAATTTAGCTTATGCTGATGATTATGTTGAAATATTATAAGAGAAAAACACTATTGATTCGTTGCAACAGTAATTTGTTGACCATATAACTAATAAACCTAGCTACTTGACCGTTTATCTCTATCTCTATCTATATCTATATATATTAATATATTATATCTATATTTATATGTATCTATTTCTACCTATATGACTATATCTATACTTAATATTAAAAAAATTGAAATGATTCTTCCGTGTGTTTTTTTTATTTTCCAAAGAACGTTGTGTTAGAGTAGCGTGATTGAGATATGACGAACTCAATCTTTCTCATGCCCTGTATAAAGTTAGAGTAGCGTGTAAAAAGAACGATGTGGAGTTCGATTCCAAAATGAATTGGAATATTAAGGCCCCGTTCACTTCGCTGAAAAAATAAACTGAAACACTATTCCGGCTGATTTGTTGTGAGAGAAAAATACTGTTTCGGCTGAAAAAAAAGAAGCCGAAAAGTACGAATTATAAGAGAAGCGAAAAATGCCTAAGTGTTTCTATGTTAAGCTTTAATTTCTGTTTTTTATATAAGATGATAGCGAACATCATAGCATTTTTTCAAAAACTACATTATGAATGTTTCCATCATAATGTTTCATATAATTTTATATTTCTAGTATGAATTTATTACTGGATGTGTAACCTGTCAAAATAATGATTAGAAGTTATGAGTACTTTTTAACATAAATTACGATGTCAGCTACCACCTCACAAAATTTGAAATTAAAATGAACTTGAATGTAGAGAAATAAAAAAAACAAATATTGTTAAGAGATAGTTTGGATGCACTGAAATCGTTGAGTGTGGTAAACTGAACAAAACATTAGTTCATGGGACTGTCTAAATATAGATGCCAAACTTAGATAGTAATTTGGAGTTTTTTCTTTAGTTTTATTATTATGTTTAGTGTCAAAAGGATACTTTAATCACGTCCTTTATGTAGCCATTCCTTCTAACAAATGGAGTGGCATTCTTTTATTGAGAGAGAACAAAATGCTTCGCCTCTCTCAACCACCACCGTGCATATATAGTTCCCAACTTTTGCATACAACTCTGAGTCATCATAAAAAATCATAACATACCACAATCAGGAATATATCCAATAGAACACCTATAACATGACAAAAAAAAAAGATCTTGCAACATCCAACGTTGAAAATATTGGGACCGATCGCCAGTATATAGTCAAAGCATTGCACATTTCTACGAAGGGAAAAAGAATTTTGTGCAAGATGCCATCAA
The DNA here is from genome assembly GCF_019320115.1 of Miscanthus floridulus. Lineage (NCBI taxonomy): Eukaryota > Viridiplantae > Streptophyta > Magnoliopsida > Poales > Poaceae > Miscanthus > Miscanthus floridulus. Next base: position 32,929 of record NW_027096617.1, on the reverse strand, counting down.
TAATTGCTGGTAGAAATTGTTTCCAGTCACGTCTTGTCCCTGAGCCACCATATCACCCGGACAGGTGTCCTTGTTACCACGTCCATGAACAATTTCCTGCAGTGAGTTTGAAGTGTCAGATTAATCCTTGATTCTATCTATCTAACCTGTTTCTATACTACATACAGTAGTAATAAAAGTGTAGTAGTGATTAGCATGTGACATAACCATCGCCCGGCCCCATGTCAAATTACGAACCAGCTAACTGGTAGATAATTTGGAGAAAATTAAAAACAAGACAAGAGAGGAGCAGCTGGTAGATAATTTGGAGAAAAATTAAAAACAAGAGGGGAGCAGTTCATTAGGTGATACACCGAGAAAGCGAAGTTTACAAATTTCCTCGTCACGTTGTGGCCGGCGGGCGTTCTCTCTGTCCTACTAAGCGAAACGGTGACAGGGCGAGGATTAGACCTTGACGCTTTGGAACCACGTCCCCAAGTGCGACGTCCACCCAGACGCTGACTAGTTGGCGAATGGCGAGATGTGCGTGATTTTGGGGCATGGGCCACGGGTTTCTTCAGGTCGTACCGGAGAGCAAACGTCCATTTTATTTCCATGCTCAAATAAATCAGACCCCGATTGGCAGAAACATATATGTGGATTTTTCGAAGCTGAGCATTTGTGTAGCTCTAAAAAAGTCGTGGACCTAGAGCTGGAGGTGCGTACATCGCATGTATTTACGTACACCACTCATTTCGTTTATAGATTAAATTAAATATAAATATTTAATTATTTTAATTTAGTCCACAGGCTATATATATCCCATAGATAGATAAAGCTTCATATATCGCTCTCATGCGTGTCGTGCCCTCATGGGGGGTGCTGACTGCTGATTTGCTGAAGGATACAAGGGCGGGATTGTGACCACGTTGAAACAGTCATTGCAATTTATAGCTAGCGATTTGAATTTTTTTTATTTTAACACTTTTTGTAAAAAAAAATAAATCTAACGTTGTTTTTTTTAACTAACACTCTTGGCCGCGTTTATTTTCACGGCGTGGTAAAATACCTGTGCCGCGCGCATGCATGGTGGCGCGGCAGGAGGGTAATGTGGCGAAGATCAGGGCCGCTGACCGGTGACGGGGCAGGGTCTGTCGCGTCATCGATCTTGGTCCGGCAGTGCCGCGCCTCAGCGCATGTGAAAGCTCTAGTTTGGTTTTGGTGAATTGATGAAACCCTAAGTGTTAACCTAGTTTATCAAGTGATCATGACATAGGTAGCACATTCCAAGTGGTGAAGCAAATGAAGATCATGACATTATGATGGTGATCATCAAGTGCTTGGACTTGAAAAGAAGAAAGAGAAAAACAAAAGGCTCAAGGCAAAGGTATAAATGGTAGAAGCTATTTTGTTTTGGTGATCAAGACACTTAGAGAGTATAGTCATATTTAGGTTTGATAGCCGTATTATTAAAAGGGATGAAACTCGTATCGAAATACGGTTATCAAAGTGTCACTAGATGCTCTAACTCATTGCATATGCATTTAGCATCTAGTGGAGTGCTAACATTTTTGAAAATGTTTGTGAAAATATGCTAACACATGTGCATAAGATGATACACTTGGTGGTTGGCATATTTGAGCAAAGGTTAGGAACTTCACCGACGGAGTGTCTGCCTGTAGAGTGTGGACAGTCCGACGGTGCCACCGACGCCCTAGACAGAAAAGACAGAGGTCACTGTAAATGACCGAACACTGGTCTCAGTTGAACCGACGTGTCCGGTCAGTGGCAGTAGAGGGCGTGCGTTTCGATCTCATGACCGGACACTGGGTCGCTCAGCGACCGGACGCTGGAAGGCTATGTCCGGTCATGCTGACGTGGCAGTACAAAGGAAAACACCATGTGACCGGACGCGTCCGGTCGGGAAAAATCGTTTCTAGAAGCTTACTGGAAACGACCGGACGTTGGGGGTTCAGCGTCCGGTCACTGTTAGCTGCTACGTTCGGTCGTCTTCTGACCGTTGAGATCGGGCGCACAGCATTTGAAGAGAGGGACACGTGGCACGCATCACGTGATCGGATGTTGAGGTCTAGCGTCCAATCAATATGACCGGAGCGTCTGGTCACCCCATGTTGTGCCCAGTGAAGGGGTACAACGGCTTTATTTCGTGGGGGCTTCTATTTAAGCCCCATGGCTGGCTCAAGCTCACCCTCTTGGCCATTTACATTGACATAGCAACCTTGTGAGCTTAGCTAAAACCCTTCCACTCATCTCCATCATTAATTCATCATCTTTGTGAGATTGGAAGAGAATCCAAGTGCATTGCTTGAGTGTTTGCATCTAGAGGCATTTGGTGTTCGTGTTTTGCTGTGGGATTCGCTTGTTACTCTTGATGGTTGTCGCCACCTAGATGGCTTGGAGCAGTGAGGATCGTCGAGCGAAGGGTGGTGATTGTCTCTGGCTCTGATCATGGTGATTGTGAGGGGTTCTTGACCTTTCCCCGGCAGAGAGCCAAAAGGTACTCTAGTGGATTGCTCGTGGCTTGTGTGATCCTCATCTTATGTTGGTTGTGCGGCGCCCTATCGAGGGTTTGATGTGTGATGTCAATTAGCGCATGAACCTCCAAGTGAGTGAATCGCCACAACAAGGAGTAGCTTGTCGGCAAACAAGTGAACCTCGGTAAAAAAATCATTGTGTTCATCATTTGATTCCGAGGTGATTGGTCTTCATTGTTATTCATTTGTGTGATTGATTGGCTTCTTTCTCGACACGGTGGTATAACCTTCTTGCTCGCTCTCTTTATATTACCATAAACTAGTTGTCAAGCTCTTTAGTGTAGCTAGTTGTGAGTGTTTCTTAGTTTGGTTAGCGTGGCTCTTTAGTTAGCCTTTGAGAGCACATTAACTTAGTGTAGTGATATAGCTATTGTGTGGATAGAAACTATATCAACTAGAATTGTGGTAGGTGGCTTATATTTTTAGTAGGCTAACGCAACACTTGCTTTGTCTCATAATTGTCTAACCGGTTTGCTAAGTGTTGTTGTAGAAATTTTTATTAGGCTATTCACCCCATCTAGCCATTAGGACCTTTCAGCATGGCGCGACAGGATCAGATAAATATTGCCTGCTAGCCGCCCCTACCCCGAGCCGCCCGCCCTGCCTCTGCTTGCTGCCCTGCCCGAAGTGCTACCGCCGTGCCTGCACGCCGACCACCATGCCTACCTGCCCCATCGGCCGCCCGCACGCCGCGCACAGCCCCGCCGCCCTCCCGCCCGCGCCGCACACGTTCGCCACGCCCGCCCACTCCGGCTGCGCCACGAACGCCGGCCGCCCGCCCGTCCACTCATATCAAGGTAGGCTCTCTTGATTTTATGTTATTATGATTGTTATTTTAGTTATGGTTGGTAATTTAGGATAGTTAGGTTAGTGAATTTGTTAGGATTTGTTAGTGATTTAGGATAGTGATTTAGAATTTGTTAGTGATTTAGGATAGTTAAGGTTTGGTTAGGTAGTTAAGGTTTAGGGATTGATTTTGGGTTTAGGTTAGGTAGTTTTGGTTAGGTAGTTAGGGTTTAGGTTACTGTTAGTTAGGATTTTGGGTTTAGGGATTGATTATCGGTACTTAGTAGTGCGTGATACGGCGATTTAGATGACTTGATGAAGTTTCGTCAAATGCTTATTTTTCTAGTGAAGTTGTTTAATATGTCTGTTAATATTACTTTGAATATATACATGTGCTTCCATATTGTGTTCGTATTGCATAACAAGCAGTTCAAATTTTGCAATGCTACATAATGTTAATTTGAATACTCTAACCCTTTGTTTATCAATTTGTAACAGGATGGCCCCTCCCACACAGCACCTGTTGTATTCCATTCTTGAGATGGAGTACGACGATCAGCACAGAGCACACATCTTGAGTGACACCGACGCACAAGTGGCCTTGCCTACATTGAGGCCCCGCATGCACACCAGGGTATCAACAGCTCTGCGTTGCCTGCCATCGCACCTCAGGGTATATGAACTTTGGGGGTTGCTCCTACCTACTTTAGGTTTGGTGTTGGGAACGATGGCCCATTGGGAGACTCCTTAATACTGGTTTACCGGTAAGTACTATGGTTCACTATATTCTTTAAGGCAGTTACATATGATTAAATTATTAATGGCTATTTTATTATCGTGTCCAATGCAGCAATGGAACGGGCATGATACACTCCCTATAACTCTGTATATCTGGACAGAAGCAGAGTTAAGTTAGAGGGAATACGAGGCGCAAGTATAGGGAATACACGGATGGTCTCAACGTCTTAACACAGCACCAGGTTACGCTCTCTTTACTATCATACATGTGTCTTGTTCGATGTACACTATATCACAACCTAACTCAATTACGAAATGTTCAGGTGCATTGGTATCCTTAGGATAATCCAGAGCTCGAGTACTATCTGAGTACTGTCATTAGGGACGAGTCAGACGAGTATCACTGTAATGTCCCTCTTATTTTTTTCCACGTGGTCGAGATTCACTTGCCCATCAGGGTCTGTAGACAGTTTGAAAGAATGACAGGCTGCCCACCACCGCTTTACTCCACCAACTAAGGATTACACGGGTGCGTTATCGATTAATAATAAAGCTACAATTCAGAGGTGTACGTGGTACAACTAACATCGTTTTGTTGCAAGTATGACCACAGGATGAGGTACAAGACCAAGGATTGGCGCATGACACACAACGCGCACATCCTTTTGTGGGAGACCAAGGAACGACATCCGGTCCACGCGGGTCCTCCACATGACCAGCACACCTTTGATGAGTACCTGTGGTGGCTTCACAAGTCTACGAGGACACATATCAAGCCCCCGTACACTGAGGAGGCGATTGACGAGGACTCAGATGAAGATGTGATCGAAGATGTGTACGATGTTGCCACTAGGGAGGACACACAGCTATAGAGAGCTCCGCTTCAAAGATATGTGGTAAGATACTTGAATGGTACAATTTGTTATTTGTTTGGTATTAAGTATGTGTACTAAAACTATTCAACCGCGTCTCTGTACCCAGACGACACAATTGTCAAGGATGTCCAACGAAGCAGCGTTTCGGCTTCACGAGTCTAGAGGGTAGGGGCGAGGCATTCTCAAGGCTTTTGTGGAGGTAAACATAAACTTGTCCATTTCCAAAAATGTTTCTTTATTGTATATGCGTTTGGGAAATGCACTAACTTTAACGTCTATTTATGTAGAAGGTGAAGAAGAGTTGTAGAAAGCTAGCACAGAAGCTGAGCTGCATGGACACTCCTTATGTGGAACCGTCACTCCCGGCGCGGTCAGGTGGCACATCTTCAGCCTCTTTGAGGACACCAGACGGCTCTTCTCAACCAGTGACAGGTGCCACTTCCATAGTGCATACACCACCACATCATAGCGTTGGGAAGGACCCTGCAACTAAGGACGACGACGATGACGACGACGACCCCCCGGGCTTCCGCAGATAGCACGACCAGTGAGATGATTGGCCGTAGGACGAGATTGGCATGTCTCAGCTAGGTGGTGCCCCGCTTGGTACCCAAGGAGCTTCACAGGTACTAACAAAGGTAGTTTCTTTAAATACGTAGGCTCTATGAACTAACGATCATAAAGATTATAAGTTGTCGTGCATATCATATACTTGCAGGGTATGAGCCGTATGCAACGGCGACGTGACCACACCGATGTTGGCTATACTCCCAATGTGTTGCCAATAAATTCGAAGAGATAGAGACGTCCGAGGGATCCTTACACCCCTGAGTCTTAGTTTGTTAGGTCGAACGAATATTGGCGTCCAAAACTTGCAGTCTTAGTTGGTTATGTTATGTCGAACTTATGTCAAATCAATGAAAATTTTATGTGGCAGCTTGTCAACTTGCGCACGGACTGCATTTATTTTCTTCATATTCGTTTCAATGTGTTGCGGCAGCACTACCGACGAGATTAAGTAGCAACTAGTTCGGGAACCGGCAGTCCCGGCGTATCTCGCCACCGGTGGCCAGCGTCTTGACCCCGATCCTCCCGAGCTTGGTCATCGCCGCCACGAAATTGCCGAAGAAGGCACCCTGGTTAGACGCGCAGTAGTCAACCGTGCTGCGTGACCCCATGTCGGACTAGAGCACCTAGTCGGAGCCCACCAGGAAGGGGGCGAGGAAGCCGGGGTCCACAATCCATGATCTCGTCGCTGCCGATCCTCAACCAAAAGCAGTCGATCTTCTGTCTACGCCCAGGTGCTGCCGCGCTAAGATTGGTGGCGCGGCAGACCCTGCCACGTCACCGGTCAGCGCCCCCGGTCTTTGCCACGTCACCCTCCTGCCGCGCCACCATGCACACAGGCATTTCGCCGTGCCATGAAAATAGGCGCGGCCAAAAGTGTTAGTTAAAAAAACAGTGTTAGATTTAAATTTATTTTACAAAAAGTGTTAAAATTAAAAAAAATCAGCGATTTATAGAAGACGTTCTGAAAGTCAACTTTTTTACTTTGACCAATTATATATAAAAGAATATAAATATTTATAATACATAATAATAATTATTAGATAAATCGTTGAATATACTTTTATAATAAACTTATTTGGAGATATAAATATTGCACGTATTTTCTACGAATCTAATCAAAGTTGAGAAAGTTTGACCTACACATATCCCATAACGTCTTCCTTTCTGGGACGAAAAGGAGTAGTAGTACATAAAAGGCCAGCGGTTCAGAGTTGCCAAGGAGTAAAAAACATTGAACTTTCTGTGGGATTTCTAGAGGTTTAAGGCCAGTCTTAGTGAGAGTTTTATATGAACTTTATTTGCATTTAATAGGCGGCCACCGCTACCACAAAAGTGGTGATCCATGGTGAACTTGAGATGACGTTATGTGGAATTGTTATAGAGAGTAGAAATCTACGACGGTGCTGTGACCATCTATGACAATTTGTATATGAGATGATGTTATAAGAAACCATCATATAAAACCCTAATATATGACGATGCATAGGTGTTTTTATGACATGGCCATGTTTTAAGAAGTGATGAAACTCTTTTGACATGATTACCAACTTTATATGAATCATGAAATTAAATGTCTATGAAACTATAGAATGAAACTATACATTGAGAATAGATGTTTTCTTCAAGTTTTATTTCATTTTACATGGTGTGACAGTTTTGTAAACCATGCCATAAAACTCTGTAAGTTTATTTCATTTTACATGACCTAGCAACATGCATGGTGGATGGAAGAAAGAAAAATCAATAATGTCAACTCACCGTCCTACAACGGTGCAGAGTTAAGGTTACCGATAAAGTACGCCCTGCGCGGCATGTAAATGATGGGAGGCCAATCTAAAATTCGGGGACATTGATGCAACGTCTGTGTACAAAAAGTTAGAAAAAACGAAATTTTCCTGGGTGCGTGTGGAGTGGTGTGGAGCTAACAAAAACAGTGTTTAGCACCGAAAAATGCCTCAATCTCAATCATAGAGCGAGCTGTCGATACGTCGAACAGTATTAGCGCCAATAAAATTCAGAAGAGTAGTCAACAATCAGCCTGTTCGCTTGCTCGTAAATTTCCAGCCAAGAACAGTGTTTTTCTCTCACACCAAACCAGCCAGCAGTAAATAATCCACGATACGATACGGCCTCCCGAACAGGCTGAATATCCTCTTATGTGTAACCTTAAAAAGTGTTTAGAGGCCCGACACTCGCTATTGGCCGGTGACACGACACTGGCTGCTGATGAGCACCTTTTGTCTCCATCTCCCACACTTGGAATGTGAAGGACAACGCAAAATAATGGAACCAACGTGGAGGAGGAAATTCAAGGGTGACACGGAAAAGGGTCCTCCAGCTGCAATTATTTTTTTCTTTGACATATGCGAATTCCTCCCTGTTTAAGTGTTTAGGAAAAAAAACGGAAAGGAATAATAGAAACTCGTTCCGGACGGATGCTAACAAACACTAGACGACGTGCCATTTTCTCTCTCTCTCTCTATATATATAAAGAACAGTAACTGAATCAAAAGGACCGGGAATTATTAGTCATGACACGTACAGTCTCCATTATTACTGAAGCCAGCAAATATTACTGGAATTAATTCTAATGTTATACATGATGAATCGCATGCATGTAATTGTGTCTTCACGCAGCTAGCTCAACATGAAGATGATAGCCAACCGTGTTTTTTCCACACAGAAACAATTATAGAGGGCAGAGGACAGAGCTGAAGCAGGCATTCAGATGGATCAACAGGTCGGCAGCGAGAAAGACATTGACGTGCTGACGGCGTAAACATATCAATCAGAGATGGCAATGAATTGGCGATGCATGCATGCTGCGACATTAGCCCCGTTCGCGTGTCCTTAAACCTGACTTGGATCCATTTCTTTTTTTATCCGGAATATTATTTTTCTCTCATAATTTCCTCCAAATTCATTCAGATTCCTCCAAAATTTCGTCGAGCGAACAAACCATTATCTGCGTCGTCCACGGCGAACAAAGCAACAAGGGTTGGCATATAGCCATACCGTATGCCTGCCAGCCACTTGCATGGTCTGGTTTAGGCCGGATATGATGCGACGGGGCAGGTGGGTTAATTAGAACCATGGAAAAGGACCTCTTTCGTTTCGTTCGTCCATATCTTCTGCTGTATATTCTGCGTCAGGCATGGATGCACCATGCACACACATGCGTAGCCCTGCATCTGCATGAGTGATGGTGAATAACAACCTCCGCGTCAGGGAAGCTAGAGAACGAGCTGCCGAGGGACCCCTTCAGCCAAGAAAAATCTCCGACTCCTACGCTCACGTCCCCAGGAGTTGACGGCATGCAGTGACCAGCTGAGTTTTTCTTTAATAAGAGCAAAATGTACAAGTTGCTACCTGAGTTTAGAGCCTGGAGGGGAGAACAGAGAAGCAAGAAGCTAAGCGGGGACGCACATGTATAGGCAGCTGTAGCAAGAGCTCTAATTAACATGCGCTTTGTTATGTTCGAGGATAATATAACGAAGAGTACCAATATTTATACCACCAAATTAGTATCAGCACTGGATATATCATAAAATGTAAATTATTAGAATGTTATTACTATTCTTTATAAAATCAGTCAAACTTAACATAGTTTAGCTTAGAGTGACCCACTGACACTAGTAGTTGATTTGTTTGGAGATGGAGAGAGTATAAGCCTTATGTTATTCTAGGCTAATTTAAGAACATAGTTGATTATTTTTTGCCCATGCATGCAAGAGAAAGTAGGCAGGGTAGACAAATACAGGTGTGCGAAAATAGAGAGAAAGGAAAGAGGATATAAATAATCTTCTACAACTAAAAAGAACAAAGTGTGGACACCGTTTTGGTGCGACAATTGCCTTGGTTCGTCCGTCTGCCACCCCATACGATCGATCCCACCTCCCACGCTGTCCAACGGGCGAGCGAGAAAAGAAAAGGCGCGATAGAAAAAGAAACTGCCATCCCTGCGATCTCCGCCTGCTTTAAAGGAAATAAATTGATTACCTGAGGACACATGCATGGAAGGAAATAATAATCATGCATAGAAGAAAACAATAATCATGCATAGAAGGAAACAATAATCATGCATGGAAGAAAACAATATGGAAGGAAGCATCAGTGGTGCCAAATAAAAGATGTGCATGTTATACATGGTAAGACTGGTGAACCTTCTGCAATTTCCTAAACGAATATTTCCACTATTAGTATATAGGTCCATTCCTCTGCGTTTCTTCGTGCTTCCATTAGCATATAATATGAAAGTATTGTTGTGTTCATCATCACTTCCAGTTGACTACTCCCATTAGCATATACTTTCTCTACCCCAAAATATAAGTCGTTATAGGATGCGTGCAGGTCAAACTTTCTCAACTTTGACTAGGTTTATAAAAAATACGTGCAACATTTATATCTCCAAATAAGTTTATTATAAAAATATATCCAATGTTCTATGTAATGATACTAATTATGTATTATAAATATTAATATTCTTTTATATATAATTGGTCGAAGTTAAAAAAAAAGTTAACTTCGCGGGAAGCGAGAATGAATTCTATTTTGAGACAGAGGGAGTATATGAAAGCAGTGTTGAAAATATTTTAACAATCAAGTTCGTCTCTGTTTAATTGGTAAGCTTAGACATCATAATGGCATCAAAAAATTCGACTCTTATGGATCAGTGCAAAGCATCCCAATCCTACAACATACACAAATAGCAACCTTAAAGTTACGATATTTTCAAATGGTGGATAATAAAGACCATCTTAGACGTTCTGGCATTAGAGTATATACGTGCAGACACATAGACATGGTGGTGCAAGTGAGCAGCCAGCAGGAGTCGAGAGTCAGGGGTGTTTGGATCCTAGGACTAAACTTTAGTCCCTGTCACATTAAATTTTAAGATATCAATTAGGATGACTAAACATGAGCTAATTATAAAACTAATTATATAAGTTGTGCCTAATTCGCTTGCCAGCGCCGTGTATAGGATGGTATGGAGATATGGTGAAACTTATTCGTGGATTTGTTGGCGCACGAAGGAAATGGATATCGGAAATCTCTTTCTGCCGGTATAAAAAATGATCTTAGCCGCATCACGAAAAGATCTACACAGTAGAGTTTGTGAGCCGCGACGCCACGCTCTCTGTGACTGTGTAAATTTCACGAACTTAGCTTTTTGGATTAAATGCCACTTTAGCGTCGGTCATATACTTTTACAGTATTGTTATCTTATCATGCGATCCGTGTGTTTTTAGTACAAAAGTTTAGCTATCCCGTAGCAACGTACGAGCACGAACCTATTTGCATATATACTCGACCCTATGTGTACATGATTATATGGAGATGCATCGGAACTTATTCATGGATTTATTGGCGTATGAAAGAAATGGATATCGTAGAATTCTTTTTGCCGATATAAAATATTATCTTAGCCGTATCACGAAAAAGTCTATACAGTAGAGTTTGTGAGCCTGCGATGTTGCGCTCTCAGTGACTGTGTTAATTTTAGGAACTTTGCTTTTTGAATTAAATATCACTTTGACGTTAGTATTTAATTTAACAGTATTGTTATCTTATCGTGCGATCCGTGTATTTTTAGTATAAAAAATTTAGTTGTTCCGTAGCAACGTACGGACGCACTACCTAGTATAATAAGAAAGAAAGAAAGAAAAAGAAAGAGGAAGGGATGGTTAGTTTGGATTCCTGATCATAGAAGAGCTTTACTAGTTGACTGTTATAATTGGCCGCGTAACTGCAGCCTGCAGAGCAGCGGGGTGTATATCCGGTCCATAAGCGGAGCCCAGCCCAATGAAGCGTCTGTGAGAGGTCCTCATGGGCTTTCGTTTTCGCGTTACGGTCATATTGACTGCACGAGGCCCACAGAGCTCCGTGGTTAGAGCATGGGCCCTCGAACCACAAGCCCGTTCCCCGTCAACCACGGAGGAACGGAACGGCGGGGCCATTCTAGCGCTGCCGCGGCCCGCCGGGCGGCAGGCACACACGACACACCCGTGCCGGCTCGGCGCTGCTGGTGTTGGAGCTGGACTGGTGCCGGCAGCGGCTCGTCTGCGTGCCCGCTGCGCCGCGGTTCGCGCGCCGTTGCCCCGCCACGTACGCTTTTGGTTGTGTGCTGGCCGTCGCCGCTCGCGTCCCGGAAGAATCCGATTGACCGCGAATCCCAAGCGCCATGCTGCGACCGTCCGTCCACAGCCACTACCTCTACCTGCCAATTTTTAGAGCACGTTCGTTTGGTCGTATTTGGTTTATAAGTCGTGACTTATCAGCCAACGAATAATATTTTTCTCTCATATCAAATCAACAGTACTTTTATAAGCCAAACCAGCTCAAACGAAGAGCCGATCTCTGGATGCTCCGGGCACAGCGACCTGGATTCGATTGACGGCGATCATCCGTCCCAGGTACACCACCACGGAAGCACATATATACAGGTCACACGACTCGCACTCCATTCCGCGTCCATCGCTGCTCCCTGCCTGCTCTTGTGCCTGCCGTCTCAGACCCATTCGTGGCCTCCATCTATCCAGATCACAGACCCATGCATTCAGATTCAGGTGAGGTGAGGTTAGACAAGTAGCACGTACAGTACAATACACCATAAGAAAACAAACGCCATGGCCTTCCTGTTCCTGTCTGGCGAACAAGGCCATAAGCCCATAATGCCACGATGGTTGCCGGAGTTCCGGTTGGTCCCCTATATCCTCCGGATGTCCATGACAATTGACAAGTCAGCACCGCCGGCCGAAAAGGGCCCTTTCGGTGCGCCGCGAGGCAGCTCCCGCACGAAACCCGCCCCCCGGCCCCGGCTCGTGCATGATTGCGCGAATCCATCCATGGCCCCCTCAATCCGGTCCGTTTATTTTTTGGACGAAACCAAAGCAGACCGAGGCGTTTGTTCTCACCTGTGACCGTGATCGGCCAAAGGATAAGGTTTGGAGTTTGGACCGTGCGGCCGGGTTGCGATCGTATGGGAAGGCGACCGGAATATTCAGTCTGTTCGTGCTGTGGCTTATCGTAAATGATCGTAAATTTTTAGTTGAAATAGTATTTTTCTTTTACACAAACCAATCAACAGTACTTCTTCACAAACCAGCAACGATAAGAACTAGCCAACCGAACAAGCTGTACTTCTTCACAAACCAGCAACGATAAGAACTAACTAACCGAACAAGCTGATTATTAGCTACGATTTTCCCTGGATCATAATTACGTTTTGTTTTATTTTCTGGCCGCGGAGAGAAGACGACGAGAATGTATGAAACGCATGTTCCCTTTGCAGGCCGTCGTTGTGCAAACTAGAGGTCGTTTTCCCCGGATCAGTTGGATCTTCTGGTTGGGGAATTGTATTCGTTCCTGACGAGTCGGATATATAGGATATACGGAATCATGTGTACGGCCTAGTCGGCTTTCACACATAGGGAGCTCTAAACTGGAGGTTCTGAATCATTTGCCGGCGACTAGTTCGCAGCTCTGGCGTGCCCTTTTCGCTTGTCTTGAGCAGAACATTTCCAGTGAAGAACCGTGTTTTTCTCTCATAATATATATATATATATATATATGAAGAGTATATTCGGTAGCCAGCTACAAAATAAGTTATTCTGTAGCCACCTCTATTTACGATAATTTTATATTAATTTACGATAATGTCAATACGTATTTACGATAGTTGGGTTACTATAACACATGACGATATTTACCATAATGTTATAGTAAACCACTTAGTAATGGGTTACTATAATCTCGTAAATTAACATAGTAATTATCGTAACTCAAAGTGGCTATAGAATAAGTTATTCTATAGCCAGCTGCAGAGTAGTAGTTATATATAAAATACCACATGGGGAGATAATACCGCATGTCTATCCTTGATTTGATGTTTGCAACATCAATCATTCGGGCGTGGAAGACCATACCAAAGAATATCTAGAAGGAATATCCAGAAGGATACTATCTGTGCGCGATGGAGGACAGCGCAAAAGAAATATATAGTCACTCTACTGTAGCCAACTGTAACCAGAACAATTATTCTTCGTCCAGCTGTCCAGGCAATGGTACGAAGAGGTAATTGAAGACGCCAGACGCTTCCTTAAGCACGAAGGCTCTTCGGACAAATGAGTGAAGACTTCGCCTCGAAGGAACGTCAGAAGATAAGGCCCGCTCCTTCAGACGATAAGAATGAAGGACGCTCCCTCCATGCTATAAAGCGGGACGCCGGGCGCATTCATTGATCATCGAATGCTCAAGCAGAAGAAGCCTCACACCGAAGCCTCAGACACATCCACCACCCACTCCACCAACTCTCCACATACACCATGAACATATGATCTCAGAAGTCCTCTGAGAATCAATCCACCATTAGTAGTAATTACCCACTACCATTGTATCACTCCACCTTTGTAAATTAGAGAATAAAGGAGGTCCCCGTGATCATCCTGCGCTTGTAAGGTAATCCCTAAGGTTTGTGCTAAGTGCTTGGTGTTTCCCGAAAGGGAAAGCCGCATGTAAGCTTACTCTGTGAAAATGAATTAAGCTTTTCTGTTTGAACCCCTACCTTCCTTCAAGCTCGTTCATATGGGGCGATGTCTCTATGCTAGGGACCCTAGAGGAGAAACCTCTGCATGTGTTGTTCTCGTGTTAGCCCAGATAGCGGCGTTTGTAGAGAACCCTGTGTGCGCAGAGAAGTGTTCCCCTTGGGTGGAACTGCCTGGAGAGACGATAGAGCCTGAGTCATGTGTGTTTGTGGCTGGAGACTACAAGGGAGTAGACCAGGTTAGTCTATTTCTGAAGCGAGTTAGTGATGCATACGGTGAGTACCGAGTAGGACTATCACAAACATAGTACGCACGACCGGCTGAACTTTTGGTCTCACCAGCCTGCAAAGATCCTTAGAAATAATCCGCATAAGCATATTCACTAAGCACCAGATTAGCTAATCGCGAAAGCGACATATCAATATTTATATTCACTAATTGAGCGCTCGCTCATCCAGCGTACATAAAATATTTGAGCGTGAAAGCGACACTTGCCTTGAATAGTGAAGTGGTTGAGCCACTCCTGTGAGTGCTCGGGCACTGTTCATATCCCGAATTTAAATAGTAGCCACGAATTTAAATAGTAAATCTAAATTTGAATAGTGCTGTGAATAGTAACTCAAGAATTTTAAAATTCGAATTTTGAGTTCCGAGTTCGCTTCTCGTCAGAAGGTGCCCCCTGCTATATTGGTATCAGAGCCTGGTTATTAAAATTTGAATTAAAGGGATTTACTTATATTGTCAAGTTTAAAAAGTTTACCTCAGTCAAATACTTTACTAATAATGGAAGATTTAGACAGTCAGATTCAATATTATGAGAAAAAATTAAGCATGATTCATGATGAATATAAAACCTCTATGACATGCAAATGGTCTGCCATAAGAAAAAAAGAATTATTCTTTAGACGAGAAATATGTTGACTTGATAATATCAAGAAAGATATAGAATTAAAGAATAAATATTTTACAACACCTGTTGTGATAAAGAAACAGGAAGATGAGTTAAAAACTAAAGACAAAGAGACTCATGAAGTTAAAGAAATTGTACAGACAAATAATATTGAATACATTACCAGTGAAGATGAGCAATGAGAAATTAATAATAAGATATTATTAGAAAGTTATGAAGAAAAAGAAAATAATGCAGAGAGTTACCAAGATTTTATAGACTCTTTAGATGATAAAGAGTTACTCAATCTTGATAATGCTATGAAAGGATTAGATATAATATCTGAAGATATTAATAGTTCAAAAGAAACAAAAATAGAATTAATAAATTAAGAAGACTGTGAACATGATTGGATAAAAGGAAGATGTGATTATAATATAAAATGTACTTTTTGTATATTCTACCCTAGTCAAGAAAATAGACTTACATGTATTAAATGTTTAAAGCAAGCATGTGCTTCATGTCTAAGAACCAATAACCAAAAATGGAGACAAGAAGTATAATTAGAATCAGATGATAAATTATTAACAAGTAGAGTCAAAAATTTAGAGAATAGAATAAATAGCTTAGAAGCAGAATTAGAAGAGCTAAAGAGTAAAATAGAACTCAATGAAGTTAATAAGATAGAAGATAATCAAGGAGGTCTTACTGAGTTAAACGATCAAGCAATGGTAAATAAAAATAATAATAAAGCGTTACAATTAAAAGAAGCCATAATAAACTATGGTAGCAAATATATAGTAAGATTACCATTTAAAGAAATTATAGGAATAAGAATACCTGTAAAAGTAAAATTAACGCCTAATATCTCTTATAAAATATTAGCATTAGTAGACACAGGTTGTATAAAAAATATTATACATGATAAATATTTTGTAAAGTGTCCAGAGATAGTTCATACAATAGATCAAGATAAAGCAGAAATATCTACTGATATGTCTGGGATAAAAAAGTTCATAATCAACTAGCTTATGATGTTGAAGTACAAATAAATAACACAAAATATATAATGGATAAAATTACAATAAGAGATCTATCTATGATACATGATGATATGATATTAGGATTAAGATTTCTATGATTCTCTTTACAAATAACTTTCATACATGAGCAAGGAATAACATTTATCCCTTATCAAGACAATATTCCATATATAACAGAAGTGCGAAAGACTATAAATTCTAATCCAGGAAAGACCAATTTAGAACTCCAAGGATCTGATAAAAATGTCCCTGATAATTATATAGATGAAGAGCTAGGTGAAAATATAGAAAAGTTTCATATAGTAAACTCATGCATAGAATGTATCAGTTTGCAATCATTAGCACCAAATTGGTATAGAGATATAAAATCTAAAAAGGATATAGATAAAATTGTAACAAGATTAGAAGATATTCAGATAATAGGAGAAATACCAATAAAGCATTGGGACAAGAATGATATATTATGTAAAATTAACATAATAAATCCCGACCATATAATTAAGACAAGTCCTATAAAAACAACACCTAAAGACATAGAAGAATTTAAAATGCATATTGAAGAATTACTAAAATTATGAGCTATAAGAGATAGCCGAAGTCCTCATAGATCAGCTTCATTTATAGTTAGAAATCATGCTGAAATAGCCAGAGGAAAGTCAAGAATGGTTATCAATTATAAAAGACTAAATGATAATACCATAGATGATGCTTATAATATCCCAAATAAGCAAGAATGGATAAATAGAATACATGGTAGTAAATATTTCTCAAAATTTGATTTAAAAGCTGGATTTTGTCAAGTAAAAATGACAGAAGAATCAATAGAATGGACTGCTTTCACCTGTCCTCAAGGTCATTTTGAATGGCTAGTAATGCCCTTAGGATTAAAAAATGCCCCTGCTTTATTTCAAAGAAAAATGCAAAATATTTTTAATGAAAATCAAGAATTTATATTAGTTTATATTGATGACTTATTAGTTTTCTCAAAATCTTATAAAAAACATATAACTCATCTGGAAACCTTCTTTAAAAAGGTAGAACAGTATGGGTTAATATTATCCAAAAGAAAAATGGAGATATGTAAGGAAAAGATAAACTTTTTAGGTCATGAAATAGGAGAGGGAAAAATCTATTTACAAGATCATATTGCAAAGAAAATCTTAGAATTTTCAGATGTCATGAATGATAAGAAAACCCTACAGCAATTCTTAGGAATTGTCAATTATGCTAGAAATTATATTGAAAATTTAGCTAAGTTAGCTGGTCCATTATATGCAAAAATTAAGAAAAAATGGGCAAAAACATTTTAATTCTGAAGATATAAAGTTAGTAAGAACTATTAAAGAAAAAGTCAAAGATTTAAAACCCCTAGAGTTACCTTTAGATGATAATTATTTTATTATAGAGACAGATGCATCCAAGTTAGGATATGGTGCAATATTAAAGCAAAAACCACACAAATATTCTCCAAAGTTAGAAGAACAAATATGTAGGTATGCTTCAGAAAAATATAAGTTAATAGCAATAAACAATACGGATAGAGAAATTTTGGCTGTTATAAATACAATAAATGCTTTTAGACTATATCTAGAATTTAAAGAGTTCATAGTTAGGACAAACTGTGAAGCTATATACAGATACTACAATAAAGTCAATAGTAAGAAAAGTTCAACTAGAAGATGGGTTCTATTTGAAGATATTATTATTGGAAACGGATATAAAGTAATATTTGAGCATATAAAAGGCAAAGATAATACATTGCCTGATATATTTTCAAGATCTTCTATTTTGCAGAAATGAAGAGAGGAACAAGCCCTATTGGGGTGAATGTTTCAATTTTGGAACTGAAAATAAGTTAAGAATATTTCCACCTAATACTTATAAATTTAAATCTAGAAACCATATTGTTCTATATGATATACAAGAATGCATTCTAGATACTTTCTGGTTCCAATATAATAATAAAAGAGAAGATAAAGGATATATGCTAGCAATATTAAATAGTTTGACTAAATATTTTCATATGATCAATGGAAAGATACAACCGAAAGAATCATCTATCAATATAGAGAAAAGACCCATATATGTTATATATAGGGGAAAGACATCAGGAATATATGTAACATTCGAATCAATTATAGCTCAACAGGTAGAAAGAGAAAATGATGGAGGTGTATCATGAAAAAAATATTCAGATATTGATCAAGCTCTCTCATATGCAAGAAGCATTTTGGGAGTAAATTATTTCATAGAACCAGCAGCAAAAGATTATATTCAAAAATATAAAAGGGCAAAAGATGTGAAGACAAATTTGCCAGGTATTAATATAAGAGAAGAAGGATCTTCAAGGGTATCCACATATAAAGATGTTGTGAAAAGAGACACAGAATCATTGAATGAAGAAGTTCTTGAAAAAAAAATAAAAGAAAGACTTGAAGCAAGAATTTCTTTATTGAAGAAAGATATAAAAGAAGAAGTCTTACAAGAAGTAAGACATGAAATAAATGAAAAATTTGAAAATATAAGAAAAGACTATGAAAAAAATATTAAGAAAGACTATGACTCAAAAATGAATATACAGATATCTGATGATGATGATAATAATGATGAGATGTTGGATATCCATGGTCATGGACAAAAACCAGAATATTAGATTTCAACATAATGAAAAGAAAATTGTGAATTGTTGTCCTGGTATGAAATATGGCAACCTGAAGAAGTGGACAACAAAGAAAATATTGAAGAGTCAATATAGACTCAGTTCAATATCAATATATTCATACAAGAAATATACTCCTTATGTTGATAAGGTTTATCAACAATTTGTCCGGGGAAAGAGATAATAATACATGCCATGAAGATAATACCGCATGCCTATCCTTAATTTGATGTTTGCAACATCAATCATTCGGGCGTGGAAGACCAATGCCAAAGAATATCCAGAATGATACTATCTGTGCGCGATAAAGGACAGCGTAAAAGGAATATATAGTCACTCTACTGTAGCTAGGACAATTATTCTCTGTCCAGCTATCCAAGCAATAGTAAAGGATGATAATTGAAGACGTCAGCCGTTTCCTTAAGCACAAAGGCTCCTTAGACAAATGAGTGAAGACTTCGCCTCGAAGGAACTCCAAAAGATAAGCGCGAAGGACGCTCCCTCAGTACTATAAAGCGGGACGCCGGGCGCATTCATTCAGCACCACCACACCAGACCATCATCGAATGCTCAAGCCGAAGCCTCAGACACTCATCCACCACCCACTCCACCAACTCCACACCCACACACATACACCATGAAGATATGATCTTAGAAGCACTCTGAGAATCAATCCACGAATAGTAGTAATCACCCACTGCCATTGTATCACTCCACCTTGTAAATTAGAGAATAAAGGAGGTCCCCATGATCATCCCTAAGCTTGTAAGGTAATCCCTAAGGTTTATGCTAAGTGCTTGGGGTTTCCCAAAAGGGAAAGCCGTATGTAAGCTTGCTCTGTGGAAATGAATTAAGCTTTCCTGTTTGAATCACTGTCTTTCTTCAAGCACGTTCATATGGGGCGATGTCTCTATGCTAGGGACCCTAGAGAAGAAACCTCTACATGTGTTGTTCTCGTGTTAGCCCTGATAGCGGTGTTTGTAGAGAACCCTGTGTGCGCAGAGAAGTGTTCCCCTTGGGTGGAACTGCCTGGGGAGACGATAGAGCCTGAGTCCTGTGTATTCGTGGCTGAGGATAGCAAGGGAGTAGACCGGGTTAATCTAGTTCTGAAGTGAGTTAGTGATGCATACAGTAAGTACCGAGTAGGACTATCACAAGCATAGTATACACGACCAGCTGAACTTTTGGTCTCGCTAGCCTACAAAAATCCCTAGAAATAATCCGTATAAGCATATTCACTAAGCACCAGATTAGCTAATCGCGAAAACAACATATCAATATTTATATTCACTAATTGAGCGCTCGCTCATCCAGTATGCATAAAATATTTGAGCGTGAAAGCGACACTTGCCTTGAATAGTGAAGTGGTTAAGCCACTCCTGGTGAGTGCTCGGGCACGGTTCATATCCCGAATTTGAATAGTAGCCGTGAATTTAAATAGTAAATCTAAATTTGAATAGTGCTAGAGAGACGATAGAGCCTGAGTCATGTGTGTTCGTGGCTGGGGATAGCAAGGGAGTAGACCGGGTTAGTCTAGTTCTGAAGTAAGCTAGTGATGCATACGGTGAGTACCGAGTAGGACTGTCACAAGCATAGTACGTACGACCGACTAAACTTTTGGTCTCGCCAGCCTACAGAAGATCCTTAGAAATAATCCGCATAAGCATATTCACTAAGCACCAGATTAGCTAATCGCGAAAGCGACATATCAATATTTATATTCACTAATTGAGCGCTCGCTCCTCCAGCGTGCATAAAATATTTGAGCTTGAAAGCGACACTTGCCTTGAATAGTGAAGTGGTTGAGCCACTCCCGGTGAGTGCTCGGGCACTGTTCATATCCCGAATTTGAATAGTAGCCGCGAATTTGAATAGTAAATCTGAATTTGAATAGTGCTGTGAATAGTAACTTGAGAATTTTAAATTCGAATTTTGAGTTTCGCGTTTGCTTCTCGTTAGAAGGTACCCCCCCTTACGTATTGGAATCAGAGCCTGGTTATTAAAATTTGAATTAAAGGAATTTACTTATAGTGTCAAGTTTGTCAGTACAACCTTAGTCAAATACTTTACTAATAATGGAAGATTTAGACAGTCAGATTCAATATTAAGAGAAAAAATTAAGCATGATTCATGATAAATATAAAACCTCTATGACATGCAAATGGTCTGCCATAAGAGAAAAAGAACTATTCTTTAGACGAGAAATATGTAGACTTGATAATATCAAGAAAGAGAGAGAACTAAAGAATAAATATTTTACAACACCTGTTGTGATAAAGAAACAGAAAGATGAGTTAAAAACTAAAGACAAAGGGACACATGAAGTTAAAGAAGTTGTGCAGACAAATAATATTAAATACATTACCAGTGAAGAAGAGCAATGGGAGATTAATAATAATGCTCTAATTAGAAAGTTATGAACAAGAAGAAAATAATGCTCAGAGTTACCAAGATTTTATAAACTCTCTAGATGATGAAGAGTTACTCAATCTTGATAATGCTATATAAGAGTTAGATATAATATCTAAAGATATTAATAGTTCAAAAGAAACAAAAATAGAATTAATGAATCAAGAAGACTGTGAACATGATTGGATAAAAGGTAGAGGTGATTATAATATAAAATGTACTTTTTGTATATTCTACCCTAGTCAAGAAAATAGACTTACATGTATTAAATGTTTAAAGCAAGCATGTGCTTCATGTCTAAGAACCAATAACAAAAAATGGAGACAAGAAGTAGAATTAGAATCAGATGATAAATTATTAACAAGTAGAGTCAGAAATTTAGAGAATAGAATAAATAGCTTAGAAGCAGAATTAGAAGAGCTAAAGAGTAAAATAGAACTCAACGAAGTAATAAGATAGAAGATAATCATAGGAGGTCTTACTGAGTTAAAAGATCAAGCAATGAGTAAATAAAAATAATAATAAAGCGTTACAATTAAAAGAAGCCATAATAAACTATGGTAGCAAATATATAGTAAGATTACCATTTAAAGAAATTATAGGAATAAGAATACCTGTAAAAGTAAAATTAACGCCTAATATCTCTTATAAAATATTAGCATTAGTAGACACAGGTTGTATAAAAAATATTATACATGATAAATATTTTGTAAAGTGTCCAGAAATAGTTCATACAATAGATCAAGATAAAGCAGAAATATCTACTGATATGTCTGGGATAAAAAAGGTTCATAATCAACTAGCTTATGATGTTGAAGTACAAATAAATAACACAAAATATATAATGGATGAAATTACAATAAGAGATCTATCTATGATACATGATGATATGATATTAGGATTAAGATTTCTACAGTTCTCTTTACAAACAACTATCATACATGAGCAAGGAATAACATTTATTCCTTACCAAGATAATATTCCATATATAACAGAAGTACGAAAGACTATAAATTCTAATCCAGGAAAGACCAATTTAGAACTCCAAGGATCTGATGAAAATGTTCCTAATAATTATATAGATGAAGAGCTAGGTGAATTATAGAAGAGTTTCATATAGCAAACTTCATGCATAGAATGTATCAGTTTGCAATCATTAGCACCAAATTGGTATAGAGATATAAAATCTAAAAAGGATATAGATAAAATTGTAACAAGATTAGAAGATATTCAGATAATAGGAGAAATACCAATGAAGCATTGGGACAAGAATGGTATATTATGTAAAATTAACATAATAAATCCTGACCATATAATTAAGACAAGTCCTATAGAAGCAACACCTAAAGATATAGAAGAATTTAAGATGCATATTGAAGAATTACTAAAATTAGGAGCTATAAGAGATAGCCGAAGTCCTCATAGATCAGCTTCATTTATAGTTAGAAATCATGCTGAAATAGCTAGAGGAAAGTCAAGAATGGTTATCAATTATAAAAGACTAAATGATAATACCATAGATGATGCTTATAATATTCCCAAATAAGCAAGAATGGATAAATAGAATACAAGGTAGTAAATATTTCTCAAAATTTGATTTAAAAGCTGGGTTTTGGCAAGTAAAAATGGCAGAAGAATCAATAGAATGGACTGCTTTCACATGTCCTCAAGGTCATTTTGAATGGCTAGTAATGCCCTTAGGATTAAAAAATGCCCCTGCTTTATTTCAAAGAAAAATGCAAAATATTTTTAATGAAAATCAAGAATTCATATTAGTTTATATTGATGACTTATTAGTTTTCTCAAAATCCTTATAAAGAACATATAGCTCATCTGGAAACCTTCTTTAGAAAGGTAGAACAGCATGGGTTAATATTGTCTAAAAGAAAATGGAGATATGTAAGGAAAAGATAAACTTTTTAGGTCATGAAATAGGAGAGGGAAAAATCTATTTACAAGATCATATTGCAAAGAAAATCTTAGAATTTCCAGATGTCATGAATGATAAGAAAACCCTACAGCAATTCTTAGGAATAGTCAATTATGCTAGAAATTATATTGAAAATTTAGCTAAGTTAGCTGGTCCATTGTATGCAAAATTAAGAAAAAATGGGCAAAAACATTTTAATTCTGAAGATATAAAGTTAGTAAGAACTATTAAAGAAAAAGTCAAAGATTTAAAACCCCTAGAGTTACCTTTAGATGATAATTATTTTATTATAGAGACAGATGCATCCAAGTTAGGATGGGGTGCAATATTAAAGCAAAAACCACATAAATATTCTCCAAAGTTAGAAGAACAAATATGTAGGTATGCTTCAGGAAAATATAAGTTAAAAGCAATAAACAATACGGATAGAGAAATTTTGGCTGTTATAAATGCAATAAATGCTTTTAGACTATATCTAGGATTTAAAGAGTTCACAGTTAGGACAGACTGTGAAGCTATATGCAGATACTATAATAAAGTAAATAGTAAGAAAAGTTCAACTAGGAGATGGGTTCTATTTGAAGATATTATTACTGGAAATGGATATAAAGTAATATTTGAGCATATAAAAGGCAAAGATAATACTATTGCCTGATATATTTTCACGATCTTCTATTTTGCAGGAATGAAGAGAGGAACAAGCCCTATTGGGGGTGAATGTTTCAATTTCGGAACTGAAAATAAGTTAAGAATATTTCCGCCTAATACTTATAAATTCAAACCTAGAGACCATATTGTTCTAGATGATATACAAGAATGCATTCTAGAGAATTTTTGGTTCCAATATAATAATAAAAGAGAAGATAAAGGATATATGCTAGCAATATTAAATAGTTTGGCTGAATATTTTCATATGATCAATGGAAAGATACAACCGAAAGAATCATCTGTCAATATAGAGAAAAGACCCATATATGTTATATATAGGGGAAAGACACCCGGAATATATGTAACATTCGAATCAATTATAGCTCAACAGGTAGAAAGAGAAAATGATGGAGGTGTATCATGGAAAAAATATTCAGATATTGATCAAGCTCTCTCATATGCAAGAAGCATTTTGGGAGTAAATTATTTCATAGAACCAGCAGCAAAAGATTATATTCAAAAATATAAAAGGGCAAAAGATGTGAAGATAAATTTGCCAGGTGTTAATATAAGAGAAGAAGGATCTTCAAGGGTATCCACATATAAAGATGTTGTGAAAAGAGACACAGAATCATTGAATGAAGAAGTTCTCTGAGAAAAAAGTTAAAAGAAAGACTTGAAGCAAGAATTTCTTTATTGAAGAAAGATATAAAAGAAGAAGTCTTACAAGAAGTAAGACATGAAATAGATGAAAATTTGAAAATATAAGGAAAGACTATGAAGAAAATATTAAGAAAGACTATGACTCAAAAATGAATATACAGATATCTGATGACGATGATAATGATGATGAGATGTTGGATATCCGTGGTCATGGACAAAGACCAGAATATTAGATTTCAATATGATGAAAAGAATATCGTGAGTTGTTGTCCTGGTATGAAATATGGCAACCTGAAGAAGTGGACAACGAAGAAAATATTGAAGAATCAATATAGACTCAGTTCAATATCAATATACTCATACAAGAAATATACTCCTTATGTTGATAAGGTTTATCAACAATTTGTCCGGGGGAAGAGATAATAATACATAGAATAATATTACAAGCCATGGAGATAATACTGCATGCCTATCCTTGATTTGATGTTTGCAACATCAATCATTCGGGTGTGGAAGACCATACCAAAGAATATCCAGAAGGATACTATTTGTGCGCGATGGAGGACAGCGCAAAAGGAATACCCAGTCACTCTACTATAGCCAGGACAATTATTCTCTGTCCAGCTGTCCAGGCAACAGTAAAGGATGATAATTGAAGACGTCGGCCGCTTCCTTAAGCACGAAGGCTCCTCAATTAAATAATTGAAGACTTCGCCTCGAAGGAACTCCAGAAGATAAGCGCAAAGGACGCTCCCTCCATGCTATAAAGCGGGACGCCGGGCGCATTCATTCAGCATCGAAGAAAGCTCCATCAAATGCTCAAGTAGAAGACAACCACCGAAGCCTCAGACACCCACTCTCATCCACCACCCACTTCATCAACTCTCCACCCACACACATACACATGAAGACATGATCTCAGAAGCTCTCTGAGAATCATCCACCACGAATAGTAATACTCCACTATCGTTGTATTACTCCACCTTTGTAAATTAGAGAATAAAGGAGGTCCCCGTGATCATCCTACGCTTGTAAGGTAATCCCTAAGGTTTGTGCTAAGTGCTTGGGGTTTCCCGAAAGGGAAAGCCGTATGTAAGCTTGCTCTGTGGAAATGAATTAAGCTTTCCTGTTTGAATCCCTGCCTTCCTTTAAGCTCGTTCATATGGGGCGATGTCTCTATGCTAGGGACCCTAGAGGAGAAACCTCTGCGTGTGTTGTTCTCGTGTTAGCCCTAGTAGCAGGCGTTTGTAGAGAACCCTGTGTGCGCAGAGAAGTGTTCCCCTTGGGTGGAACTGCCTGGGGAGACGATAGAGCCTGAGTCCTGTGTGTTCGTGGCTAGGGATAGCGAGGGAGTAGACCGGGTTAGTCTAGTTCTGAAGCAAGTTAGTGATGCATACGGTGAGTACCGAGTAGGACTGTCACAAGCATAGTACGCACGACCGGCTGAACTTTTGGTCTCGCCAGCCTGCAAAGATCCTTAGAAATAATTCACATAAGCATATTCACTAAGCACCAGATTAGCTAATCACGAAAGCGACATATCAATATTTATATTCACTAATTGAGCGCTCGCTCATCCAGCGTGCATAAAATATTTGAGAGTGAAAGCGACACTTGCCTTGAATAGCGAAGTGGTTGAGCCACTCCCGGTGAGTGCTCGGGTACTGTTCATATCCCGAATTTGAATAGTAGCCACGAATTTGAATAGTAAATCTAAATTTGAATAGTGTTGTGAATAGTAACTTAAGAATTTTAAATTCGAATTTTAAGTTCCGGGTTTGCTTCTCGTTAGAAGGTACCCCCTTATGTATTGGTATCAGAGCCTGGTTATTATAATCAGAGCCTGGTTATTATAATTTGAATTTAAGGGATTTTAATATAATCTATTGAAGATTGAAAAGTTACATTACTTAAATTTGGAAGTGAATACAGGAAAGACAGTCACTACTAAAGAGAATATAAATATAAGGTGCAGACTAAATAGTTTTGAAGAACATACTTGGCATACCTCTCACGGACAAATAAATTTAATAGTTGATTTGATACATAACTTTTACATATCTTGGGGAAAGAGGCAAGATGAGCTAGAACTAAAATTTAATAGACTGCAAAAAGAACATAAGCACCTTGAAGAGCAATATTTAGCTATCAATAATAAATTAGAATTAGCTTTACAAATTTTAGAAGAAAGTAAAGTTTCTCTAGGAAGAATTAGCCAGAATAGTGATTATATTAAAAAAGATATAACTTATCTATATAAGAAGACTGATAATATTGTTGAGCATAACAAAGAAATTGTGTTATCATCAGCAGGAATAGTTGAGTCCACTAGATCTTTAAATTTAGAAAGATGGAAGTATCTGAGAGCCTGTCTAGAAGAGACAAGTCGCTCTAGCTAGTAAATAAAGACATAAGACCTCTAAGTTTTAAAGATAAACTAAAAGGAGGTTGTGAGGATATTGAAACCTTAGAAGAAGTGATAGACTTAGAAAGAGATCTTGAAAGATATCAGAAAGATACTTTGAGGAAAATTAGGCCTCAACAAATATATCAAATGGGATGGTTTGAAAATAAAAATGGATTATATAGAATATCTAGAGAAGTAGAATTAAGTGTATTGACAGAACCAGTTCTGCTAAGAATTGTTAGTAAACAATTTGAGAATGCTTTAAAATATTCAGGGTATAAATATATACATCAGGAATGTATATCATTGGAATTAAAGGAATGACAAGGAAAAAATTAGGAACCAAGGTTCTAATAACTTTATTAGATAAAAGATGGGACTCAATAAATAAAGCAGCATTAGGATTTTTAGAAGGTGATATGAATGAAAATATGTTGATAACATATATAGCTCCAGACTTAATAATGCCAGTTAAAGAATTTATAGATAAGATGGCATTCGGATTTCAAACTAAAGGATATGAAGAATTTAAAGGAACGAATTTATTAGTAAGCATAGAATTTATAGGAAGGTTAACCAATAGAAGTGGAACTAGATATAAGGTAAATGTGAACAATGTTGTAGAAAGTATGCAATCTAAAGGAATAAAATTTATGAGTCCTCTTAAAATAAGTTCTGAAGAAAGAGCAGGAGAAGAATGGAATATAAGCTCATTAATAGAACCAAAAATTTTAAAACAACCTAAAGATTACATAAGCTATGAAAATAATAGAGGGTTGACTAGTATTAGGTTTGTAGATTATAAAGAACAAAGTTTAGATGATTTAGAAGCATCCAGTTCAGAGGCAAAATTGGAAGAAAACAGAAGACATAGCATATGTGAATTTATGGAAAAATTAGATATAGATAATGAAATAAATCATTATAAGCAAAAGCTAAGCAAAATTCATGATGAATATAAAACCTCCATGATATGCAAATGAGCTGCTATAAGAGAAAGGGAACTCTACTTTAGACGAGAAATATGTAGACTTGAGAATATCAAGAAAGATAGAGAATTAAATGCTAAGAAATTTAGCATTCCAATAAAGAAAAATGACTTGTGTCAAAACAAATAGATAACAGGGTAAGGGAAGTCCAAAAAGAATTAGAACATAGCAAGGATAAGATAAATGACATAGAAGATAATGATATAAGCGAAGATGAGCAATGGGAAATTAATAATAAGCTCTTACTAGAAAGCTATGAAGAAGAGGATGAAGATACAATTGAGATATGCAGTAATAACTCAATAACTCTCATAAACCCCTTAGAAAATAAAGAGTTGCCTAAAAATAATGCCATAGAAGCAATGGAAATAGATCCAAGTACATCAAAAAGAAGACGAGGTCCTGAAATAAAGATAGAAGGAGAAAGTGAGAGACCAACTAGAAAACCAGGAACTTGGCCTCCAGAAAAAGAAGAACCTGCATATAGATATATACCTGGACAATATAAGCATATGGGTTCAAAAAGAAGAGAATTTGAAAAGAAGGTGCAATTCAGAATTATAAAAGTGATGGTGCTATACTAAATTTAGCAGCACATAATCCTATAGATTGGTCAAATATAATTAGCATATGGAAAGGATTGATAGTCCAAAAGTATATACAAAATCAGCATAATATTAGAAATAGAGTAGAAGATATGATTACATATTTAGAAACATTTTTAGGTGAATCAGTCAAAGTCTTATGGGAACAATGGGTAGAAGCTTTCCCTAACCATTATGCCCAATTAAAAATGGCTGGTAGTAATCCATATAATTTTGCAAATATTATATCAAGCATTGTAATAGGTGAAGATCCTGAATTAGGATTTACTGTATTACAAAATGAAAGATTAAAAGAAATAGAAAAATTGTCACTGACAAGTTGGAAAGGAATAAAGAATTTTCTCAACACTATTTGTATAATGCTACGACTGCCAAGCAAGGCTATAACCAAGGTATAGTAGAAAAATATTTTAATAAATTACCAGAGCCTTTAGGTTCTATGATATTAGAAGAATATAAAAAGGAAACTATTGGTAAAGAATATAATATTCTCTCAGGCTTATAACATTTGTTTTCAAACAGTTAAGAAAAATATGCACGAATATACAAGCCCAAAGATCAATGAAGCAATCAGACTATAATTTTTGCAATAAAATAGTTCAAATACCATTGACATATGGAGAAGAGAGATCTAGAAATAAGAAATATCCTAAGAATTATAAGAAAGGAAATGTAAAGACAAAGAGACGTTATTTCCTTAGAAGATCAGACAATAGAGCTCCATTCCTCCATAAGAGAAATGTGAGAAGATATAATCCTAGAAAAAATTATGATAGTTCATGTAGATGCTTTATCTGCAACTCGCCAGATCACTTAAGCAAAACATGTCCTAACAAAGACAAGAAAAGGTATTCCAATAAGCAAGAAGAACAAGAAAAGATTCAAATAATAGATAGTGTGAATGAAAATATCTTAGTCTGTGATGATGATATAATGGATGATGAATCAATATATTCAATTATAGAGACAGATGAAATAGAATATGATAAGAAAAAGAATCAAGTGATGAAGAGTTAGATTTAATTGATGAGTTAGCAGGATTAAAGATAGAAATGATGGATCAAATAAACTGTGAGCACAAGTGGGATCATAAAAAGGTGATTCTAATATAAATTGTGTATTTTGCATATATTATCAAGATCCAGCAAAAAGAGCAACATGTAGGCTATGCTTAAGACAAGCATGCATGTCATGTTTAAAACTAACAAAGCGATATGAAAAAGAACTCAGAAGCTAAAATAATATATGAAGAAAATAAAGTGCAATCAAGAAAAGAAGTAATTCTAGAGGAAAAAAGAAACAAATATTTAAGCAATATTCCACAAGAGTTTCTCATTACCTAGATTAAGTTTTAAGACTGAACAAACTTTGTCATACTTTACTCGTGATATTATAGATCTAATTTGGAAGAAATATGCTGAAAGGCATTACAAAACCTTTCATGATATACAAAAATACTTTATGAAATTATGCCAAGGTAAAGAAAGACATCTAGGAATAATTGTGAATGCAAATACTTTTCCTTTACTTCATCTTGATGATAAATTAATTGTTAAGCCTCATCAAAGATTCTTAATATTGAAGGCTGATATAAATTTAAAATATTTCAGAAGTATACAAAGAAATATTGGAGAATGATATATCTTTGCAGACTATTATTGATCATGGATTAGTTCATGATATATATGGTACACTTGAAGAGATACTCCAATCAGACCTTGGAATAGCTATCAAAGAAGCTTGTAAGAAATTAGCATGCATTCAAGGTAGATACAAAATTAAGTTTTGTTCTAATCCACCAAAGTTTACACAACCAATAAGACCAGCATGCCATGATATATATATTACAAAGGGATCATACAAATTTCCTACTACATGGACTTCAGACTCATGGCAAAATTATGAAGAGTTGTTTCGTAAAAGACACGAACCATGATAATTAGGAGAATTTTCAGTGAAGCAAAAGAATTAGAAGGGAATACCAAATTTGCTTCTGAATATTATATGATGTACCAAAATAAAATAATAAAAGTATTCTTGAGAGAATACTATGGAAGATATAGTATAATACAAAGAGAAGTTGGCAGACTCGTAAAGCCAAGTTATGGCAAAGAATGTCAATTACGAAAAGAATATCGTGAGTTGTTGTCCTGGTATGAAATATGGCAACCTGAAGAAGTGGACAACAAAGAAAATATTGAAGAGTCAATATAGACTCAGTTCAATATCAATATATTCATACAAGAAATATACTCCTTATGTTGATAAAGTTTATCAACAATTTGTCCAGGGGAAGAGATAATAATACATGCCATAGAGATAATACCGCATGCCTATCCTTGATTTGATGTTTGCAACATTAATCATTCGGGCGTGGAAGACCAATGCCAAAGAATAGCCAGAAGGATACTATCTGTGCGCGATGAAGGACAACGCAAAAGCAATATACAGTCACTCTACTAAAGGACAATGCAAAAGCAATATACAGTCACTCTACTATAGCCAGGACAATTATTCTCTGTCCAGCTGTCCAGGCAACAGTAAAGGATGATAATTGAAGACGTCGGCCACTTCCTTAAGCACGAAGGCTCCTCAGACAAATGAGTGAAGACTTCGCCTCGAAGGAATTCCAGAAGATAAGCGCGAAGGACGCTCCCTCAGTACTATAAAGCGGGACGTTGGGCGCATTCATTCAGCACCACCACACCAGACCATCATCGAAGAAACACCAAAGCCTCAGACACACACTCTCATCCACCACCCACTCCACCAACTCTCCACCCACACACATACACCATGAACATATGATCTCAGAAGCACTCTGAGAATCAATCCACCATTAGTAGTAATCATCCACTACCATTGTATCACTCCACCATTGTAAATTAGAGAATAAAGGAGGTCCTCGTGATCATCCTACGCTTGTAAGGTAATCCCTAAGGTTTGTGCTAAGTGCTTGGGGTTTTCCGAAAGGAAAAGCCGTATGTAAGCTTGCTCTGTGGAAATGAATTAAGCTTTTCCATTTGAATCCCTACCTTCCTTCAAGCTCGTTCATATGGGGCGACGTCTCTATGCTAGGGACCCTAGAGGAGAAACCTCTGCGTGTGTTGTTCTCGTGTTAACCTAGATAGCAGCGTTTATAGAGAACCCTATGTGCGCAGAGAAGTGTTCCCCTTGGGTGGAACTGACTGGGGAGGCGATAGAGCCTGAGTGTCAATGCGGGACCCACTAGATACCCCGCAAGAGAGAGAAGATCTAATCCAACTAGGTTTCTTCCCATGTAATCTTAGTAGTAGAACTATTAAGTAATCCTACTAGAAAATCTCATTGTAAACCGACTAGGACTCTGACCTCCTGACTATATAAAGGAGGACAGGGCTCCTGAGATATAGAGGACAACAATTGTACAACACAACACATCATGATCAATCCAACGCAAAGGCTAACGCCGACTGGATGTAAGGTTATTACTCGATCTACGATCGAGGGCCTGGACCAGGATAAATCGACTGTCTCTTACGTTAACCATCGAGTTTAGCATACGCCGAAGCCCGAACATACTGCCCCGGGTACCCCCATGGCAGGCTATCGGTGGTGAAACATCGACAGCTGGCGCGCCAGGTAGGGGCTTTCGGTGACTTTGCATCCGAGAGCTCGATGAACCTCGACAACATAATCTTCTTGATGGGATCAACTTTCATCTTTGGCTCATGGATCTATGAGGCAGACAACAACGGCAAGCTTCAGGGCCATCTCCTCAAAGATCCAGATCATCATAAAGAATTTCCTATTTCAACAACTACAACGGATCAGCTCACTAGAAGATTCGTGTAGCTTATAGTGTCTGATTCAAATCAGATTTCACGGCCACTCGTATCCGATTCGAATTCAAGCTCCAAGGCGAAGTTTTATCTGAGTGCTTTCAAAAAACCGAGTTCTTTTTTGGCAAGATTCTAGAGCTCAACCCAAAACAACTCGGATTACCCTCATAGTTCTTTCAAGAAGTTGAGTTCTTTTCCATTTGGGCTCGATAACATGGCAAAATACTATTAGGGACAGTTCGAAAGATCTTTCAATCCAAGATTCGGGGTACCACTGACAGGAGCTCAGGAGGGTCTTGTGCTAATGATAACATCGCAAGACTGTATCATCCACTGGCCAGGTTCCATTCCTGATGGTAGTGGAACCCAACTAGTCGACACAACAACAACAGCTATTCTACCTTACCAATAAGGAGACTCGATCTACGACGTCGAGGCATCTACTAAAATTATCAGCGACTCCGACAGCATGAAAACTAACGCTAATAATAAATGACTCACGCACGAGAAGTGCTCATGGTTCGACGTCCACGGTCACCATTAAATCCCCTGGAAGCACCCGATGTCAGATCATCAGATGAATCAGAATCCAACATATCACCCTTTGCCCAAGGCTACAATGGAGAAACCGAGAGTCAAAAATAAGCTAGAGAAAGAAAAAACAAGTTGAAGCAAGGGCGCCAACACCGTGCTAGGCAGCGCAAGGAAGCTTGGATCAAATATGAGTCAGAGTTGGCTGAGTACGACAAAAGAAAGTCGCAACGAGAAGTCAAAGGAAGACGCACGGCAAATACGCCTTACGATAAGATTCGAGAAGCAT